>NC_064640.1:858495340-858798257 GCF_023864345.2 Schistocerca serialis cubense | reverse complement strand
GTAGAAAGCATTGCAAATACGACACGCTGAAACTTGAAAACATATGATTACACTGTGGAGCTCGTAATTTATGATGTTTACTAAAATGCCTAATGAAATGATGAGAAACATTTCACATCTATTGCCTTGCTAGTTGAAAGATTGTTTACTGCATTATGAAATGCCATATGGCTAGTGAATGACGTTTCACACCTTGCTTTGCCTGTTTTGTTTAATTTCTAGTTTCTAGCTGCACTGCAGCATTGGTTAAAATAAAATTTAATAGATGTACTAATATAAATATTTTATGCCTACAGATCCAGTAAATAATTTTATGATCTATTCAAAAAAACGAAGGAGCATAAAAAGACATTTCCCTTCACAGGAATTGCATACGGAATTTTCTTTTCAACTACTTGGTAATTTTTTTGGTAGAATAACTTCTTGTGGTGCACCACTTTAATTATATAGACATTAAGATGTGAATATACATCTCCCTTACTGCATTGTTGTCTTTAGTGTAATATTTTTTCTGCTTGAGCTTTGTCATGTTTAGATATAAGTTATTGCATTTGCTGCTGCTGTTTGCCAGGCATAGTGCTACTGAACTTTAATTTGTGTTACTCTGCTAAGCCAGTTTTACTACTGATTTATTTTTTTCGTTTGCTGCTCATTGCCTTATATTAGTTGTAATATTGCTGCTTGCTTTGCCAATTTCCATTTTTTTGTCATTGCTGTATGTGTTAATTGTTTTGTGCTGCTGCATTGCCTCGTCCTTTAGTTTAGCATCTGAGCTCAGTAGATTTAAGTTACCTTAAGATGGGGTAGGCCATATAAGAGAACAAGTTGTAATGAATTGGAAGATATGCATTGAGAAGCTATAAGAAAATGGTTTGGCCAAAAAAGTATTTTGAAAGAGGATATGAACCAAAAAAGTAGGGTTTAGGGACAACAGGTTTAGGTAGGATTTTCTTGGAAATCAATGATGAGGTAAGATAATGGAAAATGAATAATGAGGTAAGAAATGTGTGAACATATAAAGACAGAAAGCATGCGTGGATAGAATTTTTTTGGTGGAAACAAATGTTGAAATAAGAGGAAAGATATATGGAATGAAGTTTTGGGGTGGACTGCAGTACCAAATGTCACACTGAAAACAAACCCTGTCCTGTATTTTTGTGTTATTACACTATGTGAATTTGTGTTTTTCTTGTCTTAATGTGTTTAGCTAATAAGAGTTATGTTGTAGAATTTTTCTGATAATATGTTATTTTCTTCGTAAAGATGTTTAGACGTTATTTATTCTGTTCTGTTTTAATTCTCATGTGTGAAGTTGATGTTTCGAAAGTTATTCTGATCTTTTATGTATGTACTCATGTCATAATTCCTGTAACACTGATGTATATGTTATTTCGATTCTTTTGTAAAGCCTGTACTACAAATGTTATCTGTGTTGTTATGTTCTTTAATGATGTATTTTGTACCTTTGTAATTGTATTCTTATGTTATAAAATTGTAATTGACACCAGTTCATCATATTATTAACTTGTAAGTTCCATTTCACTGCACACGTTTCTGTTGGTCATATTATATGGACAATATGTGAGAAGTAGGGACTGTTAGTGTTTGCACGTGTGTTAATAATTCAGCAAGGGACTGGATAACAGCATTGCTGGTTCTAAGGACAATTCCGAAAACTTTGTGAGTGCACAAGTGGTGGTTATGGACTTGCTATATTATCCACAAGACTCTTCAATGGTGATTGTGCACCTGCACAGTCACAGCAGATGGCTGCTGGCCATCTCTACAAGGATTACACCTTTGATGACTCACCAACACCATTATTTCTACAAGGACTGCAGTGGGTCTGCCCCTCTGGTGGTCCACCAATACCGTAATCTCTAACAAGACTACAGTGGTCTTTTCTGTGATGACCTACCTACCAATATTCTTCAAAATTTCGACTGACTCTGCGGTGGGTTTGCTCTGTTGTGGCCCATTACCTGTCAGCATGTCAAGAGTCAGCACTGTCTTTCCGTTGGAAGGACAACACTACTTCTTCAAGACTGCATGGAAATCCACTACTTCCGTGTGCATTTTATTTTACTGCTCAGACTTTGAGAAAAACACTGCAGTTTTACTGTGATGAATGATCAGGACTGTCTTTATGGACTGTGAGAAAATTTTAGCTTTTGACCAACATTGTATCAATAAGTGTGTGCATCTGATATCTTTGTTATTGTAATTATGAAAAATTTCTTCAAATCTGTATTGGCCAGTGCCCAAAACAATTTGTAAAATTTTTTTGTGGGGAGCGTGGGGGCTATATAAGCAGGCTGTTTAGGTTTTCTTATTGGTAACGCCACGTAGCGCTCTGTATGAAAAATCACTGGCTGTGCTGTGTGCAGTCTCTGGCTGGTTTGCATTGTTGTCTGCCATGGTAGTGTTGGGCAGCTGGATGTTAACAGCGCGTAGCGTTGGGCAGTTGGAGGTGAGCCGCCAGCAGTGGTGGATGTGGGGAGAGAAATGGCGGAGTTTTGAAATTTGCATGACTGAATGTCATGAACTGCTATGTATATTATGATTTTTCAACACTATTAAGGTAAATACATTGTTTGTTCTCTATTAAAATCTTTCATTTGCTAACTATGCCTATCAGTAGTTAGTGCATTCCGTAGTTTGAATCTTTTATTTAGCTGGCAGTAGTGGCCCTCGCTGTATTGCAGTAGTTCGAGTAACGAAGATTTTTGTGAGGTAAGTGATTTGTGAAAGGTATGGGTTAATGTTAGTCAGGGCCATTTTTTTGTAGGGATTTTTGAAAGTCAGACTGCGTTGCGCTAAAAATATTGTGTGTCAGTTTAAGGACAGTCAAGTATAATTGTTGAAAGGGGACGTTTCATTACACTTACAGGAATGGCTAATGCGATATATAAAATCACTCTCACAGGATACAATGTGACACAGTAATGAGGCAGAACCACTAGCTCCGTCACCTCTTCCACGTAGAAGAAATAATGGACTGAGTCTGTCCTTGCAGTGAAAGGACAGAGATGGATACATTTTTCTCTTCGCTGCCATTGAAAACAGGAGACCTCAGCTCCAAATCAGGTTGCATCACTCTTAATTCACTGAAAACTTAAAAATCTATCACAGAAGCAATTTACAAATAGTTAAAAATATCTTAGAACCCCGCGTGATCCATTATTGTTGCAGAAAATCATCATGACCAACATCAGTTCAACAAAACATCAAAAGTCATTAACATTACACATATGAAATCATAATTATTAATATCTAATTTTTTTAAATGCTCATGAAAAGAGACTCATGTTGTCTTCACTAGGATGTATATATTTATGATCTCATACACAAGTTACAAGAAAGTAAACTGCTTGAGTGGCATTTCCATGTGGTTATCAAACAAAATTTAGGTATTGAATAATTGATGACATAAGGCAAATTGGCTCAGTGCAGTACAAATACATAATAACATTTAAAACATCACAGTTGCGTAACGAATGGAAAAACATTCTCATCAAAGCTGTTTCGAAAACGGCGAAGTTGCTACCAATAGACTCGAACAAGTCTAAGTACCCAGTATAAATTACAGACAAAAAAAAAGAGAAAATCTCGAAATTTTAAATCTAATGTGGCAATAAATTACATGTTATTCTCATGATTAACTCAACATAACCAAAGCTGTGCATATGTGTCTGAAACACATCACTGCTTCCTCCAAACAGACATTACTATTGCACTGTGTACTCTTCATCACAGTGTGTGTAAGCTATCTACAAGACATCCAATATTCATGAATTATTTACAACCAACAATAACAATCCGAGGTCTTTCTTGTGTTTTATTTACATGGTACACAAACTAACCACAAAATATACTAACCAAGACTTCAAGTTTCAGGCAAATGACAGGAAAACTAACACTCATGCCTTTTAAAGTAACTTCAACAGAACCCTTCAAACAGATGTCTGATATAAATGATAAGACATTTACTTCAAAATGATTAATAAGGCTGTCGCTCAGTCTAAGTAAACACATTATGAGAAAAGATTTACACAAGACAACAAATGATTGATCAGAGTGCTGGACATAAACTTAACATTATTTTTTAAACTTTCATTTCTGAATATAAAATATGTTTTGATTTACAAAACGCTCACAATAAACGATGCATTTCATTCACAGGGGAGGCCTGGGTTATTGTAGCGGCGGACTTTACTCCAAACGTACTTGGAGGGTGGCTAAGAAGGACCACTCGATAGAATTTTCATATAGACGTGAGAAAGGGACCACATTATGCTGTTGTGCTCAGTCAGTAACATCTTGTTTCTTCGAGCCTACTGCAAACAAATAGAAGTTGTCTTCACAATTCCTGGACGCTCATTATACGATTTAGACCCACGATCAATATTTTATTTCACTCCAAAACCAGAGATACCCTATGTACTGTATTATGAACAGTCATGCTTACTCCTACTTCATAACAAACAGCTCAACACAAAACTCCATGTATCACTGTCCTAAGTATTATAGTTCCACTACCCAAAAGTGCAATAGTTCACGTTACTACCTGTTTATCCAATACAGAACTAGGGTAAACCATCAATTTGACTCTGTTCCAACCATGTTTACAACGTTCCAGACGCCTCTGCCATCAAAGTTCCTTTTTGTATATTCTGCTGCTCCTATTAGCTACAAAAGATATTTTACATTAACCACGTCCATTACTATCAGTTCACCTGTTCTTGCCAATGACAATCCCCCTTACTGACGCTATTCCAACAAAGTTCATAACGTTCCAAACATATTTACTATCAGAGTTCTTGTGTGCATATTTTACTGCTCCCACTCGCTACAAATTTCATGGCTCTCAGACTCCCAGAGTGCCGCATGTAGGTAGCCGAGCGCGTCCCTCATGCTAGCCGGGTGACGTAGCTGAAATCGCCCTTCCTCAGACAGTTGCGAGTGACGTCAGCGCCAGCGTGCTTTGACGCCCCTCAGTGTTTCGTTATGGGCCGTGTCCAATGTCTGCGTCCGAGCGGTCTCTCTCTCTCTTTCTCTCCCTGACGTCCATGGATTACTTGCAACGCTCATATACCTGGAGAGTGGAATTAAATCATCGTAATCAGTCCTTTCACAGAAACAGTCTGACTCTAACTGTAAACTTTTCTAATAAGAAATTTTCACTCTGCAGTGGAGTGTGCGCCGATATGAAACTTCGTGGCAGATTAAAGCTGTGTGCCGGACCGGGTCTCGAACTCGGGACTGGTAGAGCACTTGCTCATGAAAGGCAATGATCCAGAGTTCGAGCCTCGGTCCGGCACACAGTTTTGATTCGCCAGGAAATTTCAAGTTTTCTAGTCTTTGTAACCTTGACAATACATCGTAACTACCTTATGTCAAACATTTTGTTACATATTTGCCTTCTTCAGATTGTTTCCTTTACTCATATTAATCTGGCAAGAAATAAAATTGTGAGCAACAAGCTCCTCATAACACAAAAATATACACATATAATATATCTTCAGTGATTCTTTCTAGTAAATGTTTATATGTTTATTTACAACTGATAATGACCATTCTGCTCAATAAAACTGCCTCACGCTAATTAGAGATCACCTCTCAAATCGCCTCCTTCAAAATTTCTTTACGTTATGGAGGGCCCTTTAATTTACACAATAAGACTGTCAGAATATGCCAAACCTACCACAATGGCACTTGCTTCCTCCGAAATCAAAACTTTCACAACAGGAGGTCCAACTTTCTATTCACCTATGGTCTGCTTAAGTCCTACTATGGTATGTACTGTACAAACGCACATCTTATTCACGATTGCCAATATTTATTTACAGTTAATGACAATTTCCATGTTTTGATATTATGTTTCACATTAGGGTAGCAGGAATGGGGAAACATTTTGTGAGCATTCACTCTTTATGTTTTCATGGACATTGGAATAGGGATAGGTAATTTGAGATATTCAAGAGGTTACACACCAACCGTTAGCAATCTATTCTCATTATCAAAACAGTTCTCTCTAACATTTGAGATAACATTCTTTATATACTTCAGTGTAAAGTTTCAACGTTTCTTTGAACTTTCGCATACCACTTTTAATGCGAAGAAAATCGATCAGCTCATGAAGTCTTCGCACATTCATCATTTACCTCGCACGCCCACAGAACTTGCTAAGATCATGGAACTTCATAAAGAAATAATTTACAGCTATAGGCATACTAACTCGACTACCTCGTATGAGTAAATCCACATCGGATTCCATATGAGTGTCAGACAACATGACAACAAAATATAACTCAGTGATTTTTTTTTTTTTTTTTTTTTTTACAATCACCTTCAGAATAAACAGACCAGCCATCGGATACGATACACTCCTCGTACTCTACCTGAACCTCTTTCTTTTATCTAGCCATCTCTGCATCAGTCTTCTAGAGAATGCCATGGTTAAGGGTGAGCACTGGGGCACGGCACGCAATTCATTCTTCCTTCATTAAGTTTGAAAATTAGATCCTTCCTCTTACTCTCATCTTTCCAGCATCTGTTTATACAACACATTTTACACATTCTATTACAATTTTATAAACCTGCTGAAATCAATAACACACAGCATTGATCACACCATAACTTTTCAATTTACTCATAGATAAGACAATCACGTTACACAGATCTCGTAAAATTAAGTTCCAGTTATAGGACATTTTTATTATTTTCTAATCTTAATCTGATATAACCTGTTTATGCTTCCTTCTGATCGATTTTTGGGTCTTATCACACCTTCCTCATTTCTCTAAACAGTGTTCGGTCGTCATTACACCTTCCTTTGGTCGTCATTCATTCCTTGCATTTACAGTGGCTGTGATACACACTACGTTCTGTGAAATGTAACATTAAGAGCATCATCTAGTCTCAGGGTTTCCCCGAACCAAATCCTCACTATTCTCTCAGGGTCCCCCAACCCAAATCCTCAATATATCATCAGGGCGCCTTGACCCCACACCAGCGCTCCCTCTGCGCAGAAAAGAAACGTAAACCATCTCTGAGCCCCTTTAGCACTACTCATACAGTATTCTCTTCAACAGACTATTCCTCATAACACATGTCAAATATTCTCAAGTACACCACTACACAATATC
Organism: Schistocerca serialis cubense; assembly: GCF_023864345.2. Classification (NCBI taxonomy): domain Eukaryota; kingdom Metazoa; phylum Arthropoda; class Insecta; order Orthoptera; family Acrididae; genus Schistocerca; species Schistocerca serialis. Next base: position 858,791,109 of record NC_064640.1, on the reverse strand, counting down.
AACTTATCTTAATATTTAACCAACATACACGTTTCATTTCTTCAGCACTGAACCGGACATCACACTTCTAGTGTTCTATACTCTTTACTTCCGAAACATCTTTAACAGCAAAAGGCACGCTCTTGTCCCGACATTTTTCATTCTCCGAACGGCTTCACAATCGAAAGTTGATGCTATCCTCGTGATTTCTTACTTCTAAGAATTTCAGCTCCACCAAAACTTACACGAACAACCTTCCGTACTCGAAAAGGACCTACATATACGTTAAAACACTTACTAACTAAATGTCTATGTTCCTATAACACACGGTGACCGTTGATCAGTATTTTGTCTCCCCCTTTCAACTTCAGATGACGATCTCTGCCCTTCTGTCTTTTATACCTATTCATTGCCTCTTTCTAAATTTGTTTTATTTCCATATTGACTATTTCTGAGTGTCTCTGCCTGGTGGAAAATCTACTAATTCTTTATCTGGGGGTGGATTATTCTTTAACACTGCATTCGAACACATACCCGTAGCTTCATAGGTGGAATCGTAAGCGGCCAAAGACACTAGTAGCTAGGATATGACCACCTATGGCGAGCTAACATACACTCACAAGCGTCAACATCGGCAAGCCCCTGCAAATCAGAAACACTGACTGAATATGCCAGCTGCTATTAGTGCCAACCAACAGGCTACACCAGGGAAGCCGACAAGCTCGCACACTAATGCACTGTGAATGCGGTATATCAATTATCGGAAACCAAACGATGATAAATCGAACTGTTACAGGTATGCTGATGCTGACCGATAAGCCAACTCCGGTACCCTGCTGCAGCCGCCGAGTAACACCGTTGCACAAAGTCAAAGGCATCCGCCTGCATGACACCCACTACTAACAGAGCTTGCCTTTGCATGACCTGTCGCAGGCAGCAAGAAAACCGCTACTGGTCTCACAGAGGTTTTTTCCATTGGCTCTTGCCTTGGTAGATTTTTTCCTCTGCAATTCTAACTTTACCCTTCGTTCAACTATCGACGCAAAATTGCCACACCACGAAGATGACGTGCTACTGACGCGAAGTATAACCGACAGGAAGAAGATGCTGTGATATGCAAATTATTAGCTTTTCAGAGCATTCACACAAGGTTGGCGCCGGTGGCTACACATACAACGTGCTGACATGAGGAAAGTTTCTAACCGATTTGTGATACACAAACAACAGTTGACCGCCGTTGCCTGGTGAAACGTTGTTGAGATGCCTCGTGTAAGGAGGAGAAATGCGTACCATCATGTTTCCGACTTTGATAAAGGTCGGATTGTAGCCTATCGCGATTGCGGTTTGTCGTATAGCGACATTGGTGCTCGCGTTCGTCGAGAACCAATGACTGTCTGCAGAATAAGGAATCGGTGGATTCAGGAGGGCAATACGGAACGCCGTGTTGGATCCCAACGGCCTCGTATCACTAGCAGTCGAGATGACAGGCATGTTATCCGCATTGCTGTAACGGATCGTGCAGCCACGTCTCGATCCCTGAGTCAACAGATGGGGACGTTTGAAAGACAACAAACATCTGCACGAATAGTTCGACGACGTTTGCAGCAGCATGGACTATCATCTCGGAGATCATGGCTGCGGTTACCCTTGACGCTGCGTCACAGACAGGAGCGCCTGCGATGGTGTACTCAACGACGAACCTGGGTACACGAATGGCAAAACGTCATTTTTTCGGATGAATCCAGGTTGTGTTTACAGCACCATGATGGTCGCATCAGTGTTTGGCGACATCGCAGTGGACGCACATCGGAAGCGTGTATTCGCCATCGCCATACTGGCGTACCACCTGGCGTGATGGTATGGGGTGCCATTGGTTACACGTCTCGGTCACCTCTTGTTCGCATTGACGGCACTTTGAACAGTGGACGTTACATTTCAGATGTGTTACGACCCGTGGCTCTACCTTCATTCGATCCCTGCGAAACCCTACATTTCAGCAGGATAATGCACGACCGCATGTTGCAGGTCCCGTACGGGCCTTTCTGGATACAGAAAATGTTCGACTGCTGCCCTGGCCAGCACATTCTCCAGATCTCTCACCAATTGAAAACGTCTGGTCAATGGTGGCCGAGCAACTGGCTCGTCACAATACGCCAGTCACTACTCTTGATGAACTGTGGTATCGAGTTGGAGCTGCATGGGCAGCTGTAGCAGTACACGCCATCCAAGCTCTGTTTGACTCAATGCCCAGGCGTATCAAGGCCGTTATTACAACCAGAGCTGGTTGTTCTGGGTACTGATTTCTCAGGATCTATGCACCCAAATTGCGTGAAAATGTAATCACATGTTATTTCTAGTGTAATATATTTGTCGAATGAATAGCCGTTTTTCATCTTTATTTCTTCTTGGTGTAGCAATTTTAATGGCCAGTAGTGTACTATCTCAACTTGACCCACGTTTCTGAGGAACTGTTTCGCAAATGCTGCTGCCATTGTTCTTGCTGCTTCTCTCCTCAGGAAAACAAACTTACATACTTCGACATCAATTCTACGACTACAAACACATAATGGCATCCATTGACTGTGTGGGATAGTCAACCAAACAGGTCTGATGCCGTGAATTCTTTTAATCATGCAGGTACAATAGGATATAATGGTGCTTTGTGTGTGAAAGGTGAAGACTTCGCCTTCTGGCACATTTTTCATGTCTAAAGAACTCTCTTTATTCGCCTTTCCATGCTGATAAAGTATATTGACTCAGATAACTTTTGACTACACTTTCTGCCTCCGAAATGCCCATAAATCAGATCACAGTACCAGATCAATTTAGTCAGGAAGTCGTCTGGATACGTAATTAGTAGATCAATGCAGGAATGAGGACACTTTTGATATCAAATTATTTAATTGCACAATCAATTACCCCAACCATCTGATGATGTCATAGGTTCTGCCTGGGTGCCTCCACAAACGTGCCTCTGGAAAAAAATGGCGAGAAATCCAAATTTCGGCAGGAAGTTCAAAAATGGCGGGAGATTCAAAATTTCGAAGTATACTCGAATTTTGGCGGTAAATTCAAATGCTAACTACTCTGTATTGCAGAGGACATAATAATAATATATAATTTATTTATAGAAATTCAATTAGAATATAATTTTGGATCAATGATGCAGTCTAATTATGACATCGCAGTCCAAGATTGTCGACCCAGAATACTGATGCAGTGTAACTCCTCTGCTCCTATTGGTCTGAAATATTTGATCAAATCTATTGCAGTACATAGAACATCGTTCGAACAATTTCTGGGATATTGATAATTTATTTATGTAAATAATTTTCAGAAGCCAAGGCAGTGTAGAATATTGTTTATTAAACAATTTGAGTTGGACAGAGATAAATGTTCTTAGTTGAATTCAGTATGGCATCGTCTATTTTCGTGCTGTATTGTGATTTTAGGCAGTCCTTGTGTAGTGCTATGCTTATAGTCGTGTAACTGGGACCGATCTTTACTTCATTTTTCCCAACAAAAATAATAAATAAAGTACAATACCTAACCTTCCTCTACTGTATCTGGGCAGTTTACATGTGTTTGGAACTGCACTTGGGCTTTCGTCCAGAAGGACAAGGGTTCGAGTCCAGGAAAGGGCACCGCAATTTTCAATTTCCCGCCATTTCCAATAGCCTCTGGTGGTGTAATTGTGTTAAGTGGTGATCTTGGGCTTTCCGCCCAGGAGGACGAGGGTTCGAGTCTCGGAAATCGCACCACAATTTTTATTTTCCCGGCAGCTCCCGGGTGGGGGAGGGGGTGGGATTGGACGTCAGCACAGCTCTGGGACAAAGAAACTACCGCCGAAATTCGGAACTGCGGCCAAAATTTGGAATTCCCAGCAAAATTCGAAATTCCCACGAAAATTCGAAATTCTTGCGAAAATGGTGGGTGGTAGAGAGGTAGTGGGAAGGGTGCGGAAGGGATAGGGGGCTGGGACCAACGTGCAGGGAATGAGAAACACGTGATGTCATTTTGGGTGGGGATGGGGATGGTTACGGATGGGAGTTATGAACTGATTAATTTAATCACTTGAATATCAATTTTATATCAAAATTCTGTGGTGCCGCCAGAACTCTGCTACTCACCTATGGCAGTAGTAACTGCAGTGTCGGGCTACTGTGTGCATCCATAGCCTTGGTAGAATCTTTAGACACTTTGAGAAACTGGTTTATTTGTCAACTAGCTGGTAATGACACTTTCAGACAACTGTATTTTAGGGAATTCCAGTAAAACTTTAACAATTTGTATGCGTCCCTACTATATTATTGCTTTTATGAAGGATTATAGGTGATTAATACTTACTGCCATCTGACTGATTAGCAAAATTAGGCATCGGTCATTAATAAGTAGCCTGTTATACAGGGCGAACTCAATGCAAGTTACATGCGATTATAACTGAAGTTCTAACCGTGATCCTACGATGCATGCCCACACTGTTCGCTGAGTTTGGCCCTCGCAAAATATTCTATTAATAATAAAGGGTTTGTGATACATAAATGTGCCAACGGCCTTGGCGCAGTAGGAACACTGGTTCCCGTCAGACCACCGAAATTAAGGGCTGTCTGTCTGGGCTAGCACTTGGATGGGTGACCATCCGGTCTGCCGAGCGCTGTTGGCAAGAGGTGTGCACTCAGCCCTTGCGAGGCAAACTGAGGAGCTACTTGATTGAGAAGTAGCTGCTCCGGTCTCATAAACTGACCTACGGCCGGGAGAGAGGTGTGCTGACCACATGCACCTCCGTATCCGCATCCGGCGACGCCAATGGGCTGAGGATGACACGGCGGCCGGTCAGTACCGTTGGGCCTTCCAAGGCCTGTCCGGACGGAGATACATTTGAACGACACACTTACTCTTCTCCATTTCAAATAAAAGTAACACGTCCCCAATACTTCAAATTACATTCACATTGCATTTACACTCACACATCTGTACGAGCTTATGTGAGTTTACCATTGAGGATTCATTACTGTACGATCGCCTTTTCTTTATTTAACAACTCCCTTGATACGAAATTTAAATCTCGCTTCAAAATTATCACTTTTCTCACACACATACGCGTCCTACTTGCGTTTTAAGTCTGGTGTAACTTTATACTTCACACAATATGTTTAACTTTTATGTACTCGGGAGCTGCTCTACAAGCATGCTCTGGCTCTGCTGCGAATACTTCGCAATATCACAAAACTAATTCACTTTTTTTACAGACGATGCGCAGAACACGAACTCCTGGGACTTGCCATGCAGGCTTGCTCAGGCTCGACTGACTCACTCCTTCGCACGGAAAGATCTCCAGGTGCCAATCTCCCCATTTTAGAACAATGGAACGCCCCCGTCAGCGATGCTGCTGGACTATAGCAAAAATGGCTCTGAACACTACGGGACTCAACATCTGAGGTCATCAGTCCCCTAGAACTTAGAACTACTTAAACCAAACTAACCTAAGGACATCACACACATCCATGCCCGAGGCAGGATTCGAACCTGCGACCGTAGCGCTCTCGCAGTTACAAGCTGAAGCGCTTAGAACCGCTCGGCCACTCTGGCCGGCAGACTGCAGCAAAACAGCGAAAGGGTAGATTAGACTCTTCAATCATGGTACCCTCACATCCTCCAAATAATTGTTTTCAGAACCCGCCTGAAAGAATGATTTTTGAAAAATATGAAAATATCCCCTCAATTACTGAAGAAAAGGAACTGAACATAGTTGAAAATTGACACTGGTTCTCCCTTAGTTTGGCAACATTCCTTTCAGATTTATAATTCACGCATACTACATTCATCCATCCATACTATTTTCTGACAGTTACAAAGATGTATGGACTTACATAATTTATAGCATTATTGAGACAAGATAATATTTAAAAAAAATGGTTCAAAGGGCTCTGAGCACTATGGGACTCAACAGCTGTGCTCATCCGTCCCCTAGAACTTAGAACTACTTAAACCTAACTAACCTAAGGACAACACACACATCCATGCCCGAGGCAGGATTCGAACTTGCGACCGTAGCGGTCACGCGGTTCCAGACTGAAGCGCCACCCCGTCCGGCCAAGATAATATCATACTGAACATTACAATTAAACAAACTGCAAATTTCATTATTAATAAAAGCCGCCGCTGAAAGATAAATACATAGCGACACAATTTTCAGAAATTTTCACACCGCAGAATCAAATAGAAGGTTAAAATTTCATTTCGTTTCAGTCCATTTCCAAATTTAGGAAATACAAAAGTCCGTGGTGAAAGAGAACTAACAGCAATACATGTCTCAACATTTTTCACACCACAACATCCAAGTGAAGATTACAATTACATTTCAAAAGTCACGAAATATTAAAGTCCATGCTGAAAGAAAATACATAGAATCATTTTTCTCAAAATACTTCAGATTACGTTTTGTTATTTACTTTTGCTAAATAGCCCAAATTACGTAAGTATCTAACTCAAAAAGGGTGTTTTGTGTGACACAAGATCTATAAATCCATTAACTTTACCATACTCTGCATGTTATAGAAAAGCTTTTGAAATTAAATAAGCGAGAAGAAGACATAATTTAAATATTACTTCTCTGGAAAGAGAAAAAAAAGCAACAGATAAAAATTATATCGTGCATTCTTGCGCACATCTTTACATTGCACAGATAAACGCGCAGGGAGACACTACTAGGACACTAAAACACGATCCACGCACACTCCCACACTTAATCGCTGTGATGCACCACAGACCCACTCTCTTCACACGCCGCCCGTGTGTATCGCTAAGTGACCTAGCAACGACTCTGAGAGCTGTGAATGGCTGGCTCGCATCTGCTGTTGTCAGCAGACGAGGGAGACGTCCGCGCTAGCTGAAGGCATCCGGCAAGCAGCTGAATTCTCCCTCGCCCGTCGGCTATTGAGTTGCCGCCTGAAGTCTCACCAAAGGCCAGGCTGCGCTCCTTTGCGCCGCTGTGCAGTTGAATGCGGCGCCCCACCGCCTCTCCCCAATCTAATGGCTCCCGGGCCGTGTCCATTCAGCCATCTCACTAATGTAATGGCAATTACGACGATATGAACGTAAGAATAACAGAAGTCCGAGTCCCCGAGCGGAGGATATCTTCGACCTCGACGGAAATCGAACCCGGGCTCCTTTGATTAGCAATCCGTCGCGCTGACTGCGCAGCTACCGAGTTGAATTCTCTCCGTCACTCGCGGTATTCGTCCACGAGACTCATAGGGCCATAGACACGGGTTCCCAGGTAAATGCCGTGTTTCTTGACTTCCGCAAGGCGTTCGATAGTTCCCCACAGTCGTTTAATGAACAAAGTAAGAGTATATGGACTATCAGACGAATTGTGTGATTGGATTGAAGAGTTCCTAGATAACAGGACACAGCATGTCATTCTCAATGGAGAGAAGTCTTCCGAAATAAGAGTGATTTCAGGTGTGCCGCAAGGGAGTGTCGTAGGACCGTTGCTATTCACAATATACATAAATGACCTTGTGGATGACATCGGAAGTTCGCTGAGAATTTTGCGGATGATGCTGTGGTATATCGAGAGGTTGTAACAGTGGAAAATTGTATTGAAATGCAGGAGGACCTGCAGCGAATTGACGCATGGTGCAGGGAATGGCAATTGAATCTCAATGTAGACAAGTGTAATGTGCTGCGAATACATAGAAAGAAAGATCCCTTATCACTTAGCTACAATATAGCAGGTCAGCAACTGGAAACAGTTAATTCCATGAATTATCCGGGAGTAGGCATTAGGAGTGGTTTAAAATGGAATGATCATATAAAGTTGATCGTCGGTAAAGCAGATGCCAGACTGAGATTCATTGTAAGAATCCTAAGGAAATGCAATCCGAAAACCAAGGAAGTAGGTTACAGTACACTTATTCGTTCACTGCTTGAATACTGCTCAGCAGTGTGGGATCCGTACCAGATAGGGTTGATAGAAGAGATAGAGAAGATCCAATGGAGAGCAGCGTGCTTCGCTACAGGATCATTTAGTAATCGCGAAAGCGTTACGGAGATGATAGATAAACTCCAGTGGAAGACTCTGCAGGAGAGACGCTCAGTAGCTCGGTACGGGCTTTTATTGTAGTTTCGAGAACATGCCTTCACCGAGGAGTCAAGCAGTATATTGCTCCCTCCTACGTATATCTCGCGAAGAGACCATGAGGATAAAATCAGAGAGATTAGAGCCCACACAGAGGCATACCGACAATCCTTGTTTCCACGAACAATACGAGACTGGAATAGAAGGGAGAACCGATAGAGGTGCTCAAGGTACCCTCCGCCACACACCGTCAGGTGGCTTGTGGAGTATGGATGTAGATGTAGATGTGGTGTCACCGCGAGACACCACACTTGCTAGGTGGTAGCTTTAAATCGGCCGCGCTCCATTAGTACATGTCGGACCCGCGTGTCGCCACTGTCAGGGATCGCAGACCGAGCGCCACCACAAGGCAGGTCTCGAGAGACTGACTAGCACTCGCCCCAGTTGTACGGACGACGTAGCTAGCGACTACACTGACGAAGCCTCGCTCCTTTGCCGAGCAGATAGTTAGAATAGCTTTCAGCTAAGTCAATGGCTACGACCTAACAAGGTGCCATTAGCCTTACATAGCTTGTATCTCAAGAGTCTCACTTGTATCGTCAAGAGCGATGTATACAACAAGGATGGATTAAAGTTAAGTATTCCAGAAGCTACGTACTTTTCTTTATAGCATTCATTACGTATCCTGTTTCAGACCTCACGCCCATCTGCGTGAGCTTAGCGCGTGCCTTTCGGCTACTTCCGTGGCGTGGCTGTCTTGCTACGCCACAACAGTAGATGTAGATGTAGATGTAGATGTAGATGTAGAAATGCAACAACACATTATGCTGTGTGAGCCAATCTCTCAATCTATCGGAGCCTATTATGACTTCCTTTTGCAAATTATGCACAACTACAGCGTCCATTCGATTTGTTTCAACTTGCAACATCACTCGACAGTTAATTATTTTCCAGTATTCACCTACAGCTCCTTTTCTTTCGATTCCACTAACAGGCCAACTCGGTTATTTCATCTCCTGATTTCAATAACTCTTTATGCACTGTACTCCAAAACATTATGCCCACTGCCCACCGCTACATTGGATGCCGCCTGGTGGCTTTGCAGACACTTGACACATTAACAAAAGTATGTAAGCGGAGCAGACACGGACGAGGGGATCACACCAGCGAAGATATGGGCTGCAAATAATGAAATCCATTGAGATAAGCGACTTCGACAAAGGCCAGATTATAATCAAGCAGAGCCTGTGAACGATTATGTCGAAGCCGGTGAAGCTGGTCGAATACTAACGTGAGCATCTACGGAAAGAGAAGGCCAGTGAAACTGTAACACCGCACCCGTTGCTTGTCCGCTTTTTGCGTGTGTTCGCCCCTGACAAACAACTTACAGAGAAATTGGGAGTGGAACTGTACGCAAAAATGGATAACGCTAGATTTAAATGTGGCCCTGTCACCCCTAATTAATCTGCGGTGGTAGCGTTGACGATAAATCACACCTGTTTTTACTTCCAAACATGAACGATGACGAACACTTAGGGTGTTCAATGACATCAAACACATACACAAAAATAAAAGAAAGCAATAGGATGAATTCAGGATCAACTACTGAAAGTAAAGGCTCTACTGAATCACAATAATTTTATTATAACCTTCAGATCAATGGTGAATAAAACACAATGAACAATTTACAAATTATCCTCCTGACGGGCATTGGCAGTGAACTGTCTTAAAATTGGTCCAAAACGCGATCTCTTATAACTTGGCTGACCGGCTGACATCGACACAAAACGTAAAATATGAAGAACCACTACACCCCAAAGTACTGTGAAACAGCAGTTGCACGTGATCCAATTATTTAACGTTACTCCTAACACAGGCCGAAGCGGGAGCTATCTCACCGCAATGTTCCTGTTGCAGCGGCGGTCTCCGACGGCGACGGCGCGGCTGTGCGGTTGGCGTGTGGCTTCTCAGAAAGTACACTCCTACACTACTCGGACGACAGACCGCTGTCCATAAACTTCTCTATTTGCAACGATCTTCCCGGCAGCAAAGAGATGGCGCGGCTGACGTCCACTCCGAACGAAAGACCAAGACGGGAGACGACTTGGCTAACGTCCTCTCAGTACGAGAGCCCAGAACGGAAGACCTTTACCGAGAGTCCAGCAAGATCGCTCTTCACCTTTGTTTTCGCCCCTCAACTTTTACCGAGCGAATCACATCACTAGAAGCTCTCAAAAGGTCCGTTTGAGCAGTTACCAGAATGCGCCAGACAACAGGCTGTACTGCGCATGCGCAGCTACGATGACGTAGGCAGCCCGTGCTTGGTGCTTGCTCTGCTCATACGCTTTTCGTCGTATTTCTGGTGGGGCATCACGTGACCATGTGTAGCCGTGCCGCTCGTGTGGCATGTTGTTGAGAGAATATACTGAATTGTACTTAGAGCAATTGTTTTATCATATCCCACACAGATAAAGGATGCAAATAAGGAAGCAGTTCTTGGCTTTTGAGTCATTTCAAAATTAGACTCCACAGCTCGAAGTACCATAAAATTTTTGACAGATTTTTTCTTTTAATTCGTGCTCTGCAATTTTGTTATGTAGCATTTCCAACACGTTTACATCTACACATCACTGCAAAAAGCTATTAGGATGGAATACAAATTACTTGCAACAAAAAAGAGAGTTTCTTGTGTAGCTTACACCGCAATAAAGGACAATAAATTTCATAACTATTTCAAAATGTGAAAAAATTAACATGTTTGTCTATGAGGCAAAGAAACTGTACAACTGACAGTTTATATTCTACTCTAGGAATAAATATGAAGCCATGTGGGGAGTTAAAACGATAAAACATGGTATGCTGCCAGTCTAAAATTAAGCATAGAATGGCATTCTATAAATTTAAGACGTAAACACAAATAAAGAAATAACTTCAGGCCCAGAGGAAGTACGAGACAAGTGCCTTGTGATCGAAAAACACTTTCACAGAAGGCAGATCTATAAAATTCTGCTACAGCTGTCATTATATTTGAAACAAAATATTTAGTTCAAAACCACTGACCAAATTTGCCTACTTAGCTTCAAGTCAGTGATTACGTATGTTCGTACGTATATAGCATTAAGAGATCTTACAGTGTCATACAAGGAACAGGACATCAGAGACTACTCCAGCAGCATCGGAATTCCATAAACCATACTAAATGCTTCATTCCGCTCTAATTCCACATTTCTATGTCCAGATGGACTCTGAAGTTCCTGATATTCAGCGTTTCATGTGGTTCTCGTGATACAAATTTTCTTGGAGGTCCAGTACTGTATTCTCATATTTGGTTCTTTATTATGGTATAACGTCATTCATCCCAGAAAATGAAAATTTGCACTTTAAATTGAACGAGGTTGAAAGTAATCAATAGCGCGGAATGAAACACTTCGTTTCGTTTCAAATAAACTAACTGCCTCAGCGGAAAAAAAAATAACTCAAGCAAATTTCTCTATAAAACAGACAGAAATAGCTTAATTAAGACATTAATGGTTGATTACTAATAACCTGGAAATAATATAAAATCAGAAAATTGAAACTACTAACTTATTTTGGTCTTTGATGGTTATGAGAATGTATATTAATTCACTTGATGGCTCCCGGTCACAGAAATCTGATTTGTTTTCATTTGACGTGGGAGCTGTAAAAGAAGACAAGGCCACGGGTCACGTGAGGAAGGACCCCCCACTATAACTCAGCTTCCTCTGCGCATGCGCGAATCTAGCAGCTTGGGCGCGCCAGGAAAATTTTTCCGGGTAGCTTCTGGCTACTTGCTGCTACTGCTCGTACACCAAACAGCCACGCTCCAAGTAGCCAGAAGCGGGAGGAAGGCACTGCTCATACGCGAATTCAGCTCTGCGCATGCGCACGAGCCCGCTGGCAACTGCTCATACGAACCTAAAATACCCAGTTTGCCAGTGCCGACCAATGTACGGCCTGGGAACACAACTCTTTTCCACCATTCTTTTATTTGTACAAAATTTCACAAGTAAACTCCGCCCTCGCCGGCTGGGAAGAACCATAGCTGTGGACAATAACACGTTTACTGGAAGTTTTCTCCCAAGAGACCACTCGAGATTTTACCGACAAGATTCCCCGTCGTAGCGAACACAGAGTCTTGAATTGAAAGTTTGTCATTCGGAACTCCTGGCCTGCCCCACTAGAGTTACTCGAAGGCGTAAAATTAGTGGGACACAGGCGAGAGCACGCACAGGAAAGCCCGTCCAGCTATCCACTGCTCTGTTTTGGTAAACACTTGAACACCTGCAGCCGCACGTCCCTCAGTGGTTGGCGACCGCTGTGGCCTCTCTAAACGGATTACAGAAATCCCCCAGTTCACCATTCATACCGTCAGGCTGTTGCCTTCGGCGGCTAGGAGGGGAGGTAGCCGAGCTCTGTCTCGCGTACTGCCTTTCCGCAAAATCTTATAATTACAAAATCGCGGAATTCTCGCGTCCCGATGCGTTTCCACATACACTCCTGGAAATGGAAAAAAGAACACATTGACACCGGTGTGTCAGACCCACCATACTTGCTCCGGACACTGCGAGAAGGCTGTACAAGCAATGATCACACGCACGGCACAGCGGACACACAAGGAACCGCGGTGTTGGCCGTCGAATGGCGCTAGCTGCGCAGCATTTGTGCACCGCCGCCGTCAGTGTCAGCCAGTTTGCCGTGGCATACGGAGCTCCATCGCAGTCTTTAACACTGGTAGCATGCCGCGACAGCGTGGACGTGAACCGTATGTGCAGTTGACGGACTTTGAGCGAGGGCGTATAGTGGGCATGCGGGAGGCCGGGTGGACGTACCGCCGAATTGCTCAACACGTGGGGCGTGAGGTCTCCACAGTACATCGATGTTGTCGCCAGTGGTCGGCGGAAGGTGCACGTGCCCGTCGACCCGGGACCGGACCGCAGCGACGCACGGATGCACGCCAAGACCGTAGGATCCTACGCAGTGCCGTAGGGGACCGCACCGCCACTTCCCAGCAAATTAGGGACACTGTTGCTCCTGGGGTATCGGCGAGGACCATTCGCAACCGTCTCCATGAAGCTGGGCTACGGTCCCGCACACCGTTAGGCCGTCTTCCGCTCACGCCCCAACATCGTGCAGCCCGCCTCCAGTGGTGTCGCGACAGGCGTGAATGGAGGTACGAATGGAGACGTGTCGTCTTCAGCGATGAGAGTCGCTTCTGCCTTGGTGCCAATGATGGTCGTATGCGTGTTTGGCGCCGTGCAGGTGAGCGCCACAATCAGGACTGCATACGACCGAGGCACACAGGGCCAACACCCGGCATCATGGTGTGGGGAGCGATCTCCTACACTGGCCGTACACCACTGGTGATCGTCGAGGGGACACTGAATAGTGCACGGTACATCCAAACCGTCATCGAACCCATCGTTCTACCATTCCTAGACCGGCAAGGGAACTTGCTGTTCCAACAGGACAATGCACGTCCGCATGTATCCCGTGCCACCCAACGTGCTCTAGAAGGTGTAAGTCAACTACCCTGGCCAGCAAGATCTCCGGATCTGTCCCCCATTGAGCATGTTTGGGACTGGATGAAGCGTCGTCTCACGCGGTCTGCACGTCCACCACGAACGCTGGTCCAACTGAGGCGCCAGGTGGAAATGGCATGGTAAGCCGTTCCACAGGACTACATCCAGCATCTCTACGATCGTCTCCATGGGAGAATAGCAGCCTGCATTGCTGCGAAAGGTGGATATACACTGTACTAGTGCCGACATTGTGCATGCTCTGTTGCCTGTGTCTATGTGCCTGTGGTTCTGTCAGTGTGATCATGTGATGTATCTGACCCCAGGAATGTGTCAATAAAGTTTCCCCTTCCTGGGACAATGAATTCACGGTGTTCATATTTCAATTTCCAGGAGTGTAGATTTCCTACACCGTAATTTAGAGTATTACTCCAACAAAACCTAAAGTGTCACGTTAAGTGGACTCATGTAAGGTGCAAGGCCCTTGCCACCTTACAAAACTACCACTAGGCGCTAAATGATTGGAAGACCACGACTCTTCACAGAACGTGGGGTTCGGAGGTTTGTCTGCTCTGTAAAGTAAGATGGATGGTGATCGGTGGAATCTAAGGAAGAAGCACAACGCTGGTGCACGCACAAGTGTTTCGGAGCACACCGTTCATCGTACATCGTTCAACTTGCTCACCAGTGTTCACATGTTCACCCAGTGACATCGTCATTTACGATTGCAGTGGGTAAAGGACCATCGGGATAGCCGGCCGAAGTGGCCGAGCGGTTCTAGGAGCTACAGTCTGGAACCGCGCGACCGCTACGGTCGCAGGTTCGAATCCTGCCTCGGGCATGGATGTGTGTGTAATCCTTAGGTTAGTTAGGTTTAAGTAGCTGTAAGTTCTAGGGGACTGATGACCTCAGATGTTAAGTGCCATAGTGCTCAGAGCCATTTGAACCATTTGAAGCATCGGGACTCGACCGTCGATCATTGGAAACACGTCGACTCTACGGGTGAATTCCAGTTTTGCTAACTATGTCAGTGATCTTCTCCACAAACGCCGTCGAGTATCATGTCCTTTTTGGAAACCCAGAATCTACTCTGTAGGAATCAACATGGATTCCGGAAACAGCGATCGTTTGAGACCCAACTCGCTTTATTTGTTCATGAGACACAGAAAATATTAGATACCGGCTCCCAGGTAGATGCTATTTTTCTTGACTTCCGGAAGGCGTTCAATACAGTTCCCCACTGTCGCCTGATAAACAAAGTAAGAGCCTACGGAATATCAGACCAGCTGTGTGGCTGGATTGAAGAGTTTTTAGCACACAGAACACAGCATGTTGTTATCAATGGAGAGACGTCTACAGACGTTAAAGTAACCTCTGGCGTGCCACAAGGGTGTGTTATGGGACCATTGCTTTTCACAATATATATAAATGACCTAGTAGATAGTGTCGGAAGTTCCATGCGGCTTTTCGCGGATGATGCTGTAGTATACAGAGAAGTTGCAGCATTAGAAAATTGTAGCGAAATGCAGGAAGATCTGCAGCGGATGGGCACTTGGTACAGGGAGTGGCAACTGACCCTTAACATATACAAATGTAATGTATTACGAATACATAGAAAGAAGGATCCTTTATTGTATGATTATATGATAGCGGAACAAACACTGGTAGCAGTTACTTCTGTAAAATATCTGGGAGTATGCGTGCGGAACGATTGGAAGTGGAATGATCATATAAAATTAATTGTTGGTAAGGCGGGTACCAGGTTGAGATTCATTGGGAGAGTTCTTAGAAAATGTAGTCCATCAACAAAGGAGGTGGCTTACAAAACACTCGTTCGACCTATACTTGAGTATTGCTCATCAGTGTGGGATCCGTAACAGATCGGGTTGACGGAGGAGATAGAGAAGATCCAAAGAAGAGCGGCGCGTTTCGTCACAGGGTTATTTGGTAACCGTGATAGAGTTACGGAGGTGTTTAAGAAACTCAAGTGGCAGACTCTGCTAGAGAGGCGCTCTGCATCGCTGTGTAGCTTGCTCGCCAGGTTTCGAGAGGGTGCGTTTCTGAATGAGGTATCGAATATATTGCTTCCCCCTACTTATACCTCCCGAGGAGATCACGAATGTAAAATTAGAGAGATTAGAGCGCGCACGGAGGCTTTCAGACAGTCGTTCTTCCCGCGAACCATATGCGACTGGAACAGGAAAGGGAGGTAATGACAGTGGCACGTAAAGTGCCCTCCGCCACACACCGTTGGGTGGCTTGCGGAGTATAAATGTAGATGTAGATAGAGGTTAACGGCGACTCGAACCTTGCACATCCCTACGGACGCAGACTGTTTAAATGGTTCAAATGGCTCTGAGCACTATGGGACTTAACATCTGTGGTCATCAGTACCCTAGAACTTAGAACTACTTAAACCTAACCAACCTAAGGACACCACACACATCCATGCCCGAGGCAGGATTCGAACCTGCGACCGTAGCAGTCCCGCGGTTCCGGACTGAGCGCCTGAACCGCTAGACCACCGCGGCCGGCTTGCAGACTGTTGGGAGCAGTATTCTGCTATGGAAGACATTCTGCTACGGTTGCATGGGACCTGTGGTAATAATCGATGACCCTCTGACAGCTGCGATCCACCTGCATCTCTTCATGCTTGATGTCTTCCTCGATGGCGATGTCATTTTTCAGGAACGTAGTTGTCTGTTTCTCGGAGCCAGAACCGTGCTGTGGTGGTTTGGGGAGCATTATCGTGAACTCACGTTGATGTCTTTGCGACCAACTTCGACTGATGTAAATCGTATGGAACCCATCTGGATCGGTACCAGGCACCATCACCACGTACGCAAATCGGCCCCCGTTATTTACGCGAATTACATGACCTGTGTGTAGCCATTCAATCCCAAATACATCCACCAACCGACCAACAAACAATCTGACCACTGCTAGGCAGAATCAGGAATGTATTTCGTTCCAAAGACGTCTCTCATAATCCTCTGTTTGCTCCAAATCTAAAACCTGCATCCACATTTTCTGTTCGTAGTTAAGACACAACACATTTTTATTCAGTTTTATCACCTCTTTCGTATTAGTAACATACTGGTTTCTAATGCCTTTCATAACTATGTTTAATTGTGTCTTATTTTCGGAGCTTGCTTGATATAATCTTCCTCTGACTGGCTGAGCAGGTGTTGGTTGGCTAATCGAGACGTACTACTATTTCTCCTAAATCTTCCTTGAATTCGTCTTTTACTATATTACTCTGGTTCTTGGTTTCTTCTTGATTTGTTTTTCGCAATACCGCTTCGTTATCCATTACTTGCTCTCCACGTTCTTGCATTGCCTGCTGCACTCCTTGTACTATACATTTTTCACGCTCTCCTTCATGTTCCACCTGAGCTACTTCTTCCAATATCGTTTCGGACTGTTGTTTCGGATTTTCCTTAATTTCCGTGCTTCCCACGCTAAACATTCTCTCATCCATCCTTTTCTCCCCCGTTTAAAACTTTTTCTTGATATTATTAGGATATTTTTCAAATATTGTATCCATGTTCTGAATTATTGCTAACTCACTTACTCCGATGGATGTTTTAATTTTCTTTTGTTCCTCCCAGAGTTCAGTTTTTTCCCCGTCTACTACTTTTTCAATATCTCCCTTTTATTCCTTAGCATTCCGCCGAATGTTTCCAGGAATTGTTCGAATTCGATGTCGGTTCCCACCCTTGATTTTCGCGTTTGTACGAACGTGTCACACGAACTATCTTAACTCTCCACTACTGTTTCGCGCCTTTCTGCTCTGGGTGTGTTTCCTTTTTCCGCGTTTATATTTTGGGGTGTGACGAAGTTTCCCTAGTTTTCCTGTACCATGCTGTTCTCAAAGGAAAATTCATTCAGGTCACTGCTCATATCTTCCTCCTCACTATCCCCTATTTCCTGTTTAACTTCACTTCCTGATAAGATTTGTTCACCTTCTTTTACATTCCACTGATAGTCGTCCTCATATGAGACATTCTCAAATGGTGCAAATGGCTCTGAGCACTATGGGACTTGACATCTGTGGTCATCAGTCCCCTAGAACTTAGAACTACTTAAACCTAACTAACCTAAGGACATCACACACATCCATGCCCGAGGCAGGATTCGAACCTGCGACCGTAGCAGTCGCGCGGTTCCGGACTGAGCGCTTGGAACCGCTAGACCACCGCGGCCGGCTGAGACATTCTCTTTTTTGATCTTTCCTATTGGAAAGTTTGGCTCCATTCTTTTCAATTTTAAGTTTATTATTATGTTTCCAGAATATTACGCTATTTCTATCAGTATTAAAATTTCTGAAATATCGCTTCTCGTCACAAGCAGTTTTAATCATTTCCTTGCTTACGCTGCACTGTCAAACGATTTTTACAGCAATAACTTTTGTTAATGACCAACATTAACTTGCGATACTTACATTCTATATTTTTCTGCTATTCTGCTGGCTAATTTTCGTTGTGATGTGACATTTGCTTGATCCTATATCTCGATCTGTGGTCCAGCTCCTTCTTTCTTGCAGCTTTTGTTCCGTTGTGCCCAATTGTTTGAAAACTATTCTTGCACTCGTTCCACCCTTCCTACGATCAATCGCCTTCGAAGAGTTAAACAGTTAGGCAAAGTCAAGCGTCTCAGAATATATTTTGCTGTCTTTCTTTTCTCTCCAAGCCGGCCCCGGTGGCCGACCGGTTCTAGGCGCTTCAGCCCGGAACCGCGCAACTGCTACGGTCGCAGGTTCGAATCCTGCCTCGAGCATGGATGTGTGTGGTGTCCTTAGGTTAGTTAGGTTTAAGTAGTTCTAAGTTCTAAGGGACTGGTGACCTCAAATGTTAAGTTCTATAGCGCTCAGAGCCAGTTGAACCATTTTTTTCTCTCCAGGCTGGCATCCGAAGATCTACACTGTTCGGTGGTGTCACGCGTCGGCAAATGTAAGCCGCCCCTAATATTTTATTGCTTTTATTAGTGATTATTGGTGATTAATACTTGTTGTGGTTTGACTGGTTAGTAAAATTAGGCTTCGGACATAAACAGTTAGCCAGTTATCGACTGCGAACTTACTCCCAAGGTACACGCGCCGATAACTAAAATTCTGACCGTGAGCCTATGGCACATGCCCTATCTATTCTCCCACACTGTTTTTCGAATCTGTAGCTTCCAAAATATTCTATTAATAATAGTGAGGTAGTGACATGTGAACAATTATGTACGACACAGTTATTTCACTCCACTTTAAATTCTAGTAACACGTCCCTACTAGTTCAAATTACATTCACATTGCATTTACAGTCACACATCTGTACGAGCTTATGTGACTTTACCATTGACGATTTATTACTGTACGATCGCCTTTTCATTATTTAACAACTCCCTTGTTACGAATTTTAAATCTCGCTCCAAAATAATCACTTTTCTCACACACATACGCGTCCTACTTGCGTTTTAACTCTGGCGCGACTCTCAAGACACTTTACGCAATATATTTAACTTTCGTGAACTCGGGATCTGTTGCACAAGCATGTTCCGGCTCTACTGCCAATACTCCGCAATAGCACAATACTAATTCACTTTTTTACGGGTGACGCACAGAGAACGAGCTGCTGGGACCTTCCAGGCTGGCTTACTAAGGCTCGACTGACTCTCTCCTTCGCACCGATAGGTCTCCAGGCGCTAATCTCTCCCCTACAGAACGAGGGGGCTGCCCCAACAGTGATGCCGCTGCGCTGCAGCAAAGGAGCGTAAGAGTATATTCCATCCTCCAGGTATAGGATTAGTAACTGTACTCATACAAATTGGTCTTGGCGCATTATTTTAGCATAACTCAAACACACTATTCTAGCGAGCATCACCGTGGTGCCTTACGGTAACCAGCAACCGCGAGTGTTTCATATAGACACTCTATTTCAAATACACTGCTGGCCATTAAAATTGCTACACTAAGAAGAAATGCAGGTGCTAAACAGGTATTCATTGGACAAATATATTATACTAGAAGTGACATGTGATTACATTTTCACGCAATTTCGGTGCATAGAGCCTGAGAAATCAGTACCCAAAACAACCACCTCTGGCAGTAATAACGGCCTTTATACGCCTGGGCATTGAGTAAAACAGAGCTTGGATGGCGTGTACAGGTACAGCTGCCAGTGCAGCTTCAACACGATACCACAGTTCATCAAGAGTAGTGACTGGCGTATTGTGACGAGCCAGTTGCTCGGCCACTATTGACCAGAAGTTTTCAATTGGTGGGAGATCTGGAGAATGTGCTGGCCAGGGCAGCAGTCGAACATTTTCTGTGTCCAGAAAGGCCAGTACAGGACCTGCAACATGCGGTCGTGCATTATCCTGCTGAAATGTAGGGTTTCGCAGGGATCGAATGAAGGGTAGAGCCACGGGTCGTAACACATCTTAAATGTAACGTGCACTGTTCAAAGAGCCGTCAATGCGAACAAGAGGTGACCGGGACGTGTAACCAAAAGCACCCCATACCATCACGCCGGGTGATACCCCGGTATGGCGATGACGAATATACGCTTCAAGTGTGCGTTCACCACGATGTCGCCAAACACGGATGCGACCATCATGATGCTGTTAACAGAACCTGGATTCATCCGAAAAAATGACGTTTTGCCATTCGTGCACCCAGGTTCGTCGTTGAGTACACCATCGCAGGCGCTTCTGTCTGTGATGCAGCGACAAGGGTAACCGCAGCCATGGTCTCAGAGCTGATAGTCCGTGCCGCTGCAAACGTCGTCGAACTATTCGTGCAGATGATTGTTGTCTTGCAAACGTCCCCATCTGTTGACTCAGGGATCGAGACGTGGCTGCACGATCCGTTACAGCCATGCGGATAAGATGCCTGTCATCTCGACTGCTAGTGATACGAGGCCGTTGGGATCCAGCACGGCGCTCCGTATTACCCTCCTGAACACACCGATTCCATATTCTGCTAACAGTCATTGGATCTCGACCAACGCGAGCAGCAATGTCGCGATACGATAAACCGCAATCGCGATAGGCTACAATCCGACCTTTATCAAAGTCGGAAACGTGATGGTACGCATTTCTCCTCCTTACACGAGGCATCACAACAACGTTTCACCTGGCAACGCCGGTCAACTGGTGTTTGGGTATGAGAAATCGGTTGGAAACTTTCCTCATGACAGCACATTGTAGGTGTCGCCACCGGTGCCAACCTTGCGTGTATGCTCTGAAAAACTAATCATTTGCATATGACAGCATCTTCTTCCTGTCGGTTAAATTTCGTGTGTGTGGCACGTCATGTTCGTGGTGTAGCAATTTTACTGGCCAGTAGTGTAAGTTAAAACATTTTTCGTTGCTTCCAACGACGTGAAAACAATAGCAAAATATTCCTGCAACCATTTATCCTCAAGGGTGTAGCGTACAACAGTGCTGATGGGGTGGGTGTTGCACAGAATGCGACAACAGTCCTCAAGTGCCTTTTTAACATTTGCCCCTGATCAGTAAAGAACGAAACCATCGACAGATGGGTTGTAAATACGTATCTCTAACTTTCTCTTGTTAGTTTCGTTTCCTCCCGTACCTTTTTAATACTTTTCTCCAGAACATACGGGAACTCTGTAACAAACACGACCAGCTCTTTTCCACTGCAGCTCTCGCAAGACTGAATGAGTAGCAACAGCCAAATAATGCGTCTAATGCACACGTCTTCCCCTTTGTCAGTTGTACAGGTGTCCGAAAAGTCTTTCCCTGAATACATAAATTGATAACTCAGGCTATAAGTAAGATACCAACATGAAACTGGTATCTAATTGTTTACAAACTATCAATGTTTTATCTCACACATCAGTAAACTTCCACATGAGCACCCTTGGTAGCACGTAGGACATCTAGGCAATATTCAATTTCCGTCCACACACTAGCCAATATCACTGGAGGGATCGATTCAACGACTGTGGTTATCCGTTGCCGCAGGGTTTTAAGATTTGGTACACGTGTTCGGTAGACCTCGTCCTTGACATAACACCATAAAAAGAAGTCTAATGGGGTTATGTCAGGAGAGCGTGGAGGCCAAACCGTTGGCCCATCACGACCAATCCATCGCCCAGGAAAGGTCATATCGAGACGTCCAAACCCCAATGAGGCGGTGCACCGTCTTGCTGAAACAAGACGTCGGGGTGATACTGAAGCAGCTGAGGAACAGTATACAGTTGCAACATGTCCAGATATACTGCAGATGTGATGGTAGCCTCAGCGAAGAAGAATGGCCCGATAATTCGATCGTGCAATAGCGCGCACCAAACATTCACCTTTCGACTGCCTCTGGTGCACTCCATGACTTCGCCAGGGGGTTGTGAACCCCAAATGCGCACATTATGGCGATTCACTACTCCACTGAAAAAACAGGTTGCTTCGTCGGAAAAGGCAATTCGTCTGAGATAACCATCATCGTCCTCAATACGTGACTGCATTTCGACCGCAGAGTCATATCGACGTGTACTGTCATTGGGCGACAAGGCCTGAACGATTTGCACTTTGTATGCATGAAACAATAAACGTTTGTGTAAAATGTCACGGAGAGAGCTATTTGGCATCTGTAATTCACGTGAAGCCCCGCGCACCGAGCCGCCAGAAGTGGCCGTGCGGTTCTCGGCGCTAAGTCTGGAGCCGAGCGACCGCTACGGTCGCAGGTTCGAATCCTGCCTCGGGCATGGATGTGTGTGATGTCCTTAGGTTAGTTAGGTTTAATTAGTTCTAAGTTCTAGGCGACTGATGACCTCAGAAGTTAAGTCGCATAGGTCTCAGAGCCATTTGAACCATTTGAACCTGCGCACCGATTTCTTCGGACTTCGGAGAAAAGACTGCCTTAAAGTTCCCACACTGTCTGCTGAGGTTCTTGGTCGACCAGACCTCGGAAGGTCAGCAACCGATCCTGTGTTCTTGAACTTCTCATACCAGCCAGGCTTTAATGCTCTTGACATCAGGTGGATTCCTTCCAAATGTTGTCTGAAAGTGTCTCTGCACTGTGGTTGGTGAACGTGTCTCATGGTACCACAGGACACACTGTGCCTTCTCCCGATTGATTAATATCGCTTCTTGGGCACTGCACCTCATCCACTACTTACGTACTGCGAACCTAAAACAGAAAAAACTTTTATAGTTGTAAACAATTCGACACGAGTTTCATATTTGTATCTTACTACTAGCCTGAGTTATCAATTTATGTAATCAGGGAAAGACTTTTCGGGCACCCTGTACATTCGCATGCACCATCTTCCATATCCAGCAACACTTGGGGGACCATAACCACACGGGATTCATCTGCAATTTTTTTTAAATTTCGATAAATTGTTAATGGGTGTGGTGTTCTGTGCTCCTGTTTCTAGTAGTGTCTGCGTAAGATCTTGAAAGCCTTCTCCTGGAAGTGTGCTGAACGGTCACATGTCTCTTGCACACACTTCTCGAGGACAATGGATTTTGTTGACCCTGGAAGGTTGCTACTACTATTGATCTATTAGGAAAAGCGTTGCAGTTATTCATGTGTCGCAACAGAATACTGGTACTGCCATCACGGAAAGCTAATAGCCTCGTGATGGCTGGGTGTTGTGTGCTGTCCTTAGGCACAGTTGAGCTCGACTACATGCGGTGCGAGCCACAGAATGGTGAGCCGCAGGCCTGTGTAAATGTGGCCAGACGCATGGCTGTGAATAGGAGCTGGCTTTCGTTTGTATGCTACAGCACTCAGAAGGAACCCCTTGAGTGCGAGGTCGCAGGTTCATTCAATCTTTTGTAAGGCTCATTTGAATCCCGAGCGGGAAGGCGTGCCGGTCATCGGCACGAATCCGCCGGGCCGATTCGTGTCGAGGTTCGGTGTGCCGGTCAGCCTGTGGGTGGTTTTTAAGGCGGTTTTCCATCTACCTTGGCGAATGCGGGCTGGTTCCCCTTATTCCGCCTCAGTTACACTGTGTCGGCGATTGCTGCGCAAACATCGTTTCCACGTACGCTTACACCATAATTATTCTACCACACTAACATTTGAGTCACACTCGTCTGGTATGAGACGTTCCCGGGCGGAAGGGGGATGAAGGGGGAGGGGCGGATACTGGGGGGGAGGGGGGCGTCCACTGGGGGCCGAAACGCAAAATAACCCTGGGTTCGGTGTGAGGCGGCGGTGGGGTGGGTGGACTGCTGTGGCCTGTTGAGTGTTAGCTGATAATGACTCACCATGCGCATCAGGTGGGCGCCAGAAAATGAATGTCCGGTAGGTGCAGAGATTAACCTCCTGTGGGATGTAGGTATTACACCCCACAAAACAGACGTGGTCGACATTCATGAAATGTTCAGAGCAAAACATTAACTTGCATCATGAACACCGAATGAAGAATGGGGCGCAACAGTGATCACAAAGGTTCGCTTCATCAAGTTCGAAGGCGAACGCCTTGGGAATTACAGACCGTGTGGGACGTTCAGCTAGGTATCCACTTGTAAGGAATGTGTAGAAAATCATATTGGGTAATGATAACTGATGGAATGTGATGGCATGCAACCAATTGAGGAACAGTCTGTCACGGACCTTATCGTGAAACTGGCTATCCTTTAAGGCGTGGCTGCAGAGGAGAAAACAAACATCTAGAGGCTGAATTTTTCAGTTATTCCAAGGTATGAACTGCAATGTCACACACTTTTCAAGAGGGGTAGTTTGCTCAAAACGAGTATGTTTTTCTTCCGTAGGCCAGGAATCAAGCAAAATTAAGTTATTTTGACCAGCTACTGGAGAAAAGCAGTGCTTTTGGCCCAGTTGTAGTTCTCGTACTCCCATTTTACAACTCTTGTCTGCTGTGACGTAAATATTCCCTGCAAGATCACGCACACCAGAAAGATTAGTAGGGGGTAGAGCACCTCCAACTTCTCGCAGCGCAATACGCAACTTTCTAGCCAATTTACCATCCATATTAATAGTCGGCATAATTCTATGCGAATGCGTTAAGTCATTGATGTTAGTTGATCTTGATACAACTCCCTCGGTTCCTCTAATTTCCGAGGTTCCTTTCATATGCATTTCCTCTTAACATCCCGATAGGTCGGAGTTGAAAACAAATCGCAATTTGATATGATAACGTAGTAGATCAATATCATGCACATCCTGTAAATTGTCTAAAGTATCCTTGAAACGCGCAAACACCAGTTTTTATAACAAGCGCGCCTTGTCCTGCCTTGAATATCTGTAGTTTTTCTTATGTACTACGCGGTCAGTCAATAATTGTATTTTTACTATGCTGCTTATACTCTTCCATGTACGTAATTTTGTTTAGTACCCGGCCATTGGACAACGATTGTCCTTTATCTACGTTTCACTTGAGACGGGATTTGTGGGCCCCTGTCCGACATGCCTCGACACCTGTTTCAATATCACTTTCATTTGTTAAGCACACATCGTCACCATTGTACTCGTATTGTACATTGGCCGCACAGTCGAGCGCGTACGACACCGCACATTGCACTGACTCACCTTGCAGAAACGCTAATATTTCATCTGTCACCGCTTTCTCACTTTGTGAAATTCCTTGGGTTCCTTTCTGACGAAATGTCGATGTCGGCAACTGTTGTTGTAGAAAATGCAATGTTTGCTTTTTTTTATCGTCGCCATTGCTCTGCTCACTATCAACACCACTAGCATTATACACTCCTGGAAATTGAAATAAGAACACCGTGAATTCATTGTCCCAGGAAGGGGAAACTTTATTGACACATTCCTGGGGTCAGATACATCACATGATCACACTGACAGAACCACAGGCACATAGACACAGGCAACAGAGCATGCACAATGTCGGCACTAGTACAGTGTATAGCCACCTTTCGCAGCAATGCAGGCTGCTATTCTCCCATGGAGACGATCGTAGAGATGCTGGATGTAGTCCTGTGGAACGGCTTGCAATGCCATTTCCACCTGGCGCCTCAGTTGGACCAGCGTTCGTGCTGGACGTGCAGACCGCGTGAGACGACGCTTCATCCAGTCCCAAACATGCTCAATGGGGGACAGATCCGGAGATCTTGCTGGCCAGGGTAGTTGACTTACACCTTCTAGAGCACGTTGGGTGGCACGGGATACATGCGGACGTGCATTGTCCTGTTGGAACAGCAAGTTCCCTTGCCGGTCTAGGAATGGTAGAACGATGGGTTCGATGACGGTTTGGATGTACCGTGCACTATTCAGTGTCCCCTCGACGATCACCAGTGATGTACGGCCAGTGTAGGAGATCGCTCCCCACACCATGATGCCGGGTGTTGGCCCTGTGTGCCTCGGTCGTATGCAGTCCTGATTGTGGCGCTCACCTGCACGGCGCCAAACACGCATACGACCATCATTGGCACCAAGGCAGAAGCGACTCTCATCGCTGAAGACGACACGTCTCCATTCGTCCCTCTATTCACGCCTGTCGCGACACCACTGGAGGCGGGATGCACGATGTTGGGGCTTGAGCGGAAGACGGCCTAACGGTGTGCGGGACCGTAGCCCAGCTTCATGGAGACGGTTGCGAATGGTCCTCGCCGATACCCCAGGAGCAACAGTGTCCCTAATTTGCTGGGGAGTGGCGGTGCGGTCCCCTACGGCACTGCGTAGGATCCTACGGTCTTGGCGTGCATCCGTGCGTCGCTGCGGTCCGGTCCCAGGTCGACGGGCACGTGCACCTTCCGCCGACCACTGGCGACAACATCGATGTACTGTGGAGACCTCACGCCCCACGTGTTGAGCAATTCGGCGGTACGTCCACCCGGCCTCCCGCATGCCCACTATACGCCCTCGCTCAAAGTCCGTCAACTGCACATACGGTTCACGTCCACGCTGTCGCGGCATGCTACCAGTGTTAAAGACTGCGATGGAGCTCCGTATGCCACGGCAAACTGGCTGACACTGACGGCGGCGGTGCACAAATGCTGCGCAGCTAGCGCCATTCGACGGCCAACACCGCAGTTCCTGGTGTGTCCGCTGTGCCGTGCGTGTGATCATTGCTTGTACAGCCCTCTCGCAGTGTCCGGAGCAGGTATGGTGGGTCTGACACACCGGTGTCAATGTGTTCTTTTTTCCATTTCCAGGAGTGTAGCATTGCTGTGAGTTACTTGTCGACTAAGTAGTTCAACTGCGCTCCGTAGCCTCATGCTGTGCTCACCACTGGGCACTTCCAATCCCGCCCCCTGTTGCTATTAACAGCCAGTATTGTGGTTTCATGGTAGACAATACGTGGGGCGTCGAAAGTCGCAAACATCACTGGCCTTTTGCGACCTTGCACTCAAGGGGTTCCTTGTCAGACGGTCGTGAATCGACTAGACGAATTTATGGCAAGAGGTGTTTTTACCTGTGCGCGTCGTGGCAAGCGTGACATCCGGTGTAGGTGGTGTGACGTTGTCTGATTTTGTCTTGTTAATTCTCTCATTCTGGTAGTGGGACGCTTTCTATACTGCGGCAACCCATTCGGGATCTGGCCTTTGCTATACTGGCCTAAGCAAGCAAGGTGGCGTAATGATCAAGACGCTGTAACCTATTTCGGGAGGAGTAGTTTACGTATTTGGTCATCCTCATTTAAATTTTCTTTGGTTTCGATAAATAGATTAAGGAAGTGATTTCTTCTAAAATGGCAGAGCCGATTTTCTTCTCCATCCTTGTCTTGTTCTTGAGCTTCTCCTCTAACGATGTCGTTGTCGACAGGGAGTGAAATCCTTATATCTATTCCTTGCTTAATATCGGCATGATACTGCTGTTTTCTACAAAGCGAGGACCAATGCATCGTGATTCGGAAAAAAAAAACCACTTGGATCTGTTCGACTGGAGGCTCAAAGCTCCGACCTGAACCACGCCAAACGTCTTAGGATGAACTGCAGCACTGTTCACGTGCTATATCAACTCACCCGTTCACCTGTACACTTGGCAAAAAGCTACTCATCATGCTTCAAGAAAAACGGAATCTAATTCAGCCATCATTGTATCAATACGTAATTGATAGCCTACCACAGAGATCAAAAGCTGCATCACTAACGGAAACAACCTAACACTTTATTATTGGTATGCCCATGTCTCTGGAATGAACAGAGATGGGTGTCTAGAGTCGCAGGATTACATGACGTATATATCTGATGTGTAATTTTGACCATTTACAGAGACACAAGAATGACTAACAAGGGAACCTCCCCATCGCACCCCCCTCAGATTTAGTTATAAGTTGGCACAGTGGATAGCCCTTGAAGAACTGAACACAGATCAATCGAGAAAACAGGAAGAAGTTGTATGGAAGTATGAAAAAAATAAGCAAAATATACAAACTGAATAGTCTATGCATATGATATGCAACATCAAGGACAGCCTGCGCTTACGGTCGCCGTGGTCCCGTGGTTAGCGTGAGCAGCTGCAGTACGAGAGGTCCTTCGTTCAAATCTACCCTCGAGTGAAAATTTTAATTTTTTATTTTCAGACAATTATTATCTGTCTGTCCGATGCGATCACTTTTTTGGGAGTGATTATCACATCCACAAGAAAACCTAAATCGGGCAAGGTAGAAGAATCTTTTTATCCATTCGCCAAGTGTACAAGTTAGGTGCGTCGACAACATATTCCTGTCATGTGACGCACCAGTGTCGTATAGAATATATCAGACGTGTTTTCCTGTGGAGGAATCGGTTGACGTGTGACCTTGCGATCAAACTTTTTCGGTTCCCATTGGATAGGCACGTCCTTTCGTCTACTAATCACACGGTTTAGCGGTGCGGTCGCAAAAGTCAGACACTAAACTTGTTACAGTGAACAGAGGCGTCAATGAGCGAACAGACAGATAATAATTGTCTGAAAATAAAAAATTAAAATTTTCACTCGAGGGAAGACTCGATCCAAGGACCTCTCCTCCTGCAGTTGCTCACGCTAACCACGGAACCACGGCGCTCATGAGCGCATATTCTCCGAGATGTTGCCTATCTTGGCATGGACTACTCAGATTGTATATTTTGCTTTTTTTTTTCATACTTCCACATAACTTCTTCCTGTTTTCTCGATTGATCTTTGTTCAGTTTTTCAAGGCCTATCCACTGTGCCAACTTATAACTAAATGTGAGGGGGGTGCGATGGGGAGGTTCCCTTGTAAGAACAGATAAAATTATATTGCTGACCATTAAAATTGCAACTTCAGGAACGATACTAAATAACGATATTCCAGTTACTGTGCGTATACAGTATAGCAGGCAAAATAAATGATTTGGATGTACACTGACGGAAAACATCCCAACACCAAGCAATAACTAATATAGCGTGATTAAATTTCGCGAATACATTTCAATAGTTAACATATTTAGTGATTACCATTGCCAGATCAAAGATTAACGTAACCGCGAGGAAAACCGTTATAAATATGTAATGCTGGTACGTTAATAACTGGTGTAACGGAGAGACTATTGAATAAAAGCATGGAAACGTGCATGCATTGCGTCGTACAGTTGTCGGATATTAGTTATTTTTTTTTAAAAAAAAATCTTTATTAACAACAATATTAATTATACATACTTAGCCCACCTCCTAACATGATTAGTGGGCCATAATTGTTACATAAGTCTGAAAAATATTTTTGCAGCTAATATTACAATTTGTGTTAGTGAGCTACTTTTAAGTTCCTAAGCTAGTGTTGAATTCCTACAGTAACAATGGACACTTTAATTTACCTACAATTTGTATTAGTGAACTACAACTTTTTTTCTTAAGTTCTTGAGCTAGTGTTAATTTCCTACGGTAGCAATGGGCAGTTAATTTTACCTACTTCTAAACTAGGAATGACTACTAACTGCAGCGTCACAGGTGTGCCAGTAAGTACAAACCTACTTGGAGTGGCCAGGCTCCCCGAGCTAACTCCGAGGAGCGTGCCCCTGGCACTGGGCCGGCCAAGGTTAGTAATCGCTGCAGTTTCCTATGTTAGTATTCTAATCTAAGTCCTACTCTACTAACTTAACCTACGTCATAGTTGGTGCTTTGTCGTAGTCGGTATGATTGATCCCATCCCCCTAATCCCGTACGTGGCGGTTTCCAACTGATGGAAGTCGGCCATTCCACGCACAGGCGGTATGGGATTGGGATCAGGTCTTAATCGGTTGGTTGGTTGAGAATTTGGTATTTACTCTTGATCCCTTAGGTACTCTATTAAAACTTTTCGAGATACCTCTTCTCGGGTATTAGTTTGTGGGGTGGAGTTCCATGCGTGTTGCACTTGGTTGGCCAGTACAGAGACGGTTAATGTTGATTGTGGATGACGCTGGAGTTGTCGCGATGGAGACTGGAAACAGATATGGTGATTGAGAAGCCAAAGGAAACATGTCAACACTCCGTAGAGTATATTGGGCTACAACAGCGATATGTGGGCGAAAGTTATCCTGTTGGGAAACACCTGCTGAAACACTGATCATGAATGTCAGCACAACAGGTCGAATCACCAGACTGCTGTATAGATTTGCGGTCAGGGTGTGTGGGACAGCCGCGAGAGTGCTTCATACGGAATCGCACACCAGACCATACGTCCCGTGTGTCTAGGCCGCAGACAAGCTGGTTGCTTGCGCTCACCTGGCCTCCTCCTGATCAACACACGGCCATCAATGCCACCGAGGCAGAACCGGCTTTCATCTGTATGCACAAAAGACCTCCTCTCCGCCCTCTAATGAGCTCTCGTTTGACACCAATGAAGTCGCAAACGATAGTGGTTTGGGGTCCGTGGAATGCGCGCTCGGAGCTGTCCTTAAAGTAACCTACAGTACTGGTCATTAAAATCGCTACACCAAGAAAAAATGCAGATGATAAACGGGTATTCATTGGACAAATATATTATACTAGAACTGAAATGTGATTACATTTCCACGCAATTTCGGTGCATAGATCCTGAGAAATCAGTACCCAGAAAAACCACCACTGGCCGTAATATCGGCCTTGATACGCCTGGGCATGGAATCAAACAGAGCTTGGATGGCGTGTACAGGTACAGCTGCCCATGCAGCTTCAACACGATACCACAGTTCATCAAGAGTAGTGACTGGCGTATTGTGACAAGCCAGCTGCTCGACCAACATTGATCAGACGTTTTCAATTGGTGAGAGATCTGGAGAATGTGCTGGCCAGGGCAGCAGTCGAACATTTTCTGTGTCCAGAAAGGCACGTACAGGACCTGCAACATGCTGTCTTGCATTATCCTGCTGAAATGTAGGGTTTCGCAGAGATCGAATGAAGGGTAGAGCCACGGGTCGTAACACATCTGAAATATAACGTCCACTGTTCAAAGTACCGTCAGTGCGAAAAAGAGGTGACCGAGACATGTAACCAATGGCACCCCATACCATCACGCCGGGTGATACACCAGTATGGCGATGACGAATACACGCTTCCAATATGCGTTCACCGTGATGTCGCCAAACACGGATACGACCATCATGATGCTGTAAACAGAACCTGGATTCATCCGAAAAAATGACGTTTTACCATTCGTGCACCCAGGTTCGTCGTTGAGTACACAATCGCAAGCGCTGTTGTCTGTGATGCAACGTCAAGGGTAACTGCAGCCATGGTCTCCGAGCTGATAGTCCATGCTGCTGCAAACGTCGTCGAACAGTTCGTGCAGATGGTTGTGTCTTTCTAACGTTGCCATCCGTTGACTCATGGATCGAGACGTGGCTGCACGATCCGTTACAGCCATGCGGATAAGATGCCTGTCATCTCGACTGCTAGTGATACGAGGCCGTTGAGATCCAGCACGGCGTTCGGTATTACCCTCCTGAACACACCGATTCCATATTCTGTTAACAGTCATTGGATCTCGATCAACGCGAGCAGCAATGTCGCGATACGATAAACCGCAGTCGCGATAGGGTATAATCCGACCTTTATCAAAGTCGGAAACGTGATGGTACGCATTTGTCCTCCTTACACGAGGCATCACTACAACGTTACGCCAGTCAACTGCTGTTTGTGTATGAGAAATCGCTTGGAAACTTTCCTCGTGTCAGTACGTTGTAGGTGTCGCCACCGGCACCAACCTCTGAAAAGCTAATCATTTGCATATCACAGCATTTTCTTCCTGTCTGTAGCACGTCATCTTCGTGGTGTAGCAATTTTAATGGCCAGTAGTGTATTTGTAACAGTTCGTTGTGTCACTGTGGTGCCAACTGCTGCTCAAATTGCTGCTGCAGATACAATACGATACGCCAGAGTCATACCCCGAACATGACGGTCTTCCCTCTCGGTAATGCCACGTGGTCTTTCGGAACACAGTCTTTCAGTTAGATGTTGATAATGGCGTCTTCGTCGTCTCAAAGGCGGTCGTTGTTGCCGAGAGGTTCTAGGCGCTGCAGTCCGGAACATTCCTGCCAACTTCCTTTTATCTCACAAAATTTCTTCTTGCTATTGAGATTTTATTCCGTCAGTGTGTGTAGGGTTGGAAATTTTCTGAGCGGATCTTGCACCTTTGCTGGCAAGTAATAATCAGTCTAATCTGGTTGGGCATTCAGGCGAATTTGAGCTTGGATGACAGAAATGGGTGCGTAATTCCATGCTACATTACCCTGTTCCAAAGTTCATCAATCGTAGTGGCTGACGACTGGTGGTGTACCACACTCTTCGCAACTTATGACTAGACGTTGCCATGGAGTGAGGTGTTTGGAGACCGTGCTCGCCAGCGCAGTAGTCTGACACCCGACGTATCGAGACATGTGACACAAGTGTCATGCAGTCTTCCTTTATCTTGTTGAAGGATAACGTCGTAGGGACCTCGATGATAGAACACAGCCACCGGCTTTAACACGTCATAAATGCAACGGCTGCTGCCCGAAAATTACCGGTTGTGCTAACCAGAGTTGATCGTGTTCTTTCCGAGTGACATTCCAATCCATCACGCCAGGAGCTGCGACTCTTTGATGATGACAAATGCAGTCTGGCAACGTTCGCTCTTCTCGGAGCCTTCTTGCAGGGATACGTTGATTGCGATACTGTCGCAGAACCGAGACACGCCTAAAAAGCCAATGTGGTGTTGCCTATGAGTCTAGTGATATAGTTGCACTCACCCCTGTCAGCCGAATTTCTTTGCTGCCGCGTCAACGGAAGCCAAAACAATGTTTTTCATGTTCCCAGTGAGTAGTGCTCCAGACATGATCGCACTGTGCAATTAGTTGTCTTTCTGTAAACATGTCCATTTCATAACTCTAGGTATACAATGGCCAGGTGCGACCGAACAATATCTCTGTCCTCTGGGGTGCTTGTCGCGTGGAGACATTGACAAGGGGAGGCCATGACGTTTGGAATCCTTCTCTGCCGATGATCAACTCCTCTGTCTCACTCACCTCCTCTCACTCCAGCTTAACTCCCTTGGCTCCGCCATATTTGTCTCCCTCGACCTCGAAAAGGCCTACAACCGTGTCTGGCATCCCGGTCTCCTGTTTAAACTCCAAACCTACGCCCTTCCTGTCAACTACATCCCTCTGATGGCCTCCTTCCTCTCCCGCCGCCCCTCCTATGTTACCATCCATAATGCCAATTCCCACACCTTCTACCCCTCTGCAGGTGTGCCCTAGGGCTCTGTCCTCTCCCCTCCCCTCTCCTCTACCTCCTGTACACGGCCGATATGCCCCAACCTCCACCCTCCAGTACACCTCTTGCAATATGCCGATGACACCGCATTCCTCGCCCTTGCTCCTACCCTCAAACGGTCCCAACGCCTTCTCCAGATCACCTTGGCCTTTTTGCCGCTTGGTGTAACCAGTGGCTCCTGAAAATCAATCCTTCCAAGACCCAGGCAATCATCGTAGGTCGTACCACTTGCTCCTTCCGGCTCCTGGATTTCTCCCTTACCGTCTGCACCCGTCCTGTCTGCCTCACCCCCACCCTCACCTACCTTGGCCTCACCATTGACCGTCACCTCACCTGGATCCCTCATCTGTGCTCATTCCAATCCAAAGCCCACAAGCACCTCCGACTCCTCACTCCTCTCTGAGCAGACATGGGGGTTGCACCCCTCTCCCATCCTCCACATCTACAAATCCTTAATCCATCCCATCCTCTGTTATGCCAGTCCCACCTGGATATCTGCCCCCCCCCCCCCCAAATTCTATAAGTCCCTCCAGATCCTTGAGCATCATGCACTCCGCCTCGCCTTCTGTATACGCCTCTGTCCCCCACGCAGATCCTCTATGACCTCATTCCTTTCCCCCATCTGCTTCTATTCCTCGAACATATCCACATACACTACTCCTCCTGCCGCCTTGATCCCCCTCACCCCCTGGTTGCTCCTCTCCTCTCCCGTCCCCGCCCCCTGCCACGTCTTCACTGTTGTGTCCCCCCTACCCTCCATCTCTACACCCTTCATTTCCTTTCCCAAGGTAGCTTCCATCAGCTCCCCTTCACAGATGATGCCCTCTTTCCCTCCATTTATCCCTCCTATTAACTCTGATCCTCACTCCCCCTCCTTTCCTCTGTCCTTTTCCCAGGCTCCCTCCCCTCCCCTTCCATCCTCTTTTTTCCCCACCTACCCTCTCTCTGCCCCCCTTCTCTCCCCCGAGTCCTTTTGCATTTCCCTACTCTGCCTTTTCCCATTCCCTCTCGCGTCTGCCCTGCCCCTCTCCCCCCTTTGGTTCCCCCCCCTTTCGTTTTTTCCTCTCCTCCCTCCTTGTTTTCCCCCTCATCCAGCCCCCCCCCCATCTGCCCTTGGCTAGGGAGTGTCACCTTTGTGCCGACATTTTCGTGCAGTGTTTTACAGTGAGTGTTCCGTGTTGTGTGTCTTTTGGGAAGTGTTGCAAATGGCCATCATATTGTCGCTGGGTGTGATTTTTTATCTCTTGCGAACAGAAACCAGACTGTCGCCCTGTTTTTTTTTAATTGTGTGTCTACTATGTTACTTGTCTGATTCCTGTGTATTTTATTAACATTGCCAAGCCCTTTGCTTTCTGTTTTAACTTTCCACAATTTCCCCCCGTTTTACAATTTGTCACCGTTTTATCGCCTGTTTTTCTTGTTTCTTTTCTTCTTACGTTTTTAAAAAGTCTGTAGGCTGTAGAGCAGCGGCAGCGTACTAAGCTGCTGCCCACCTGCCCCTTTCGGGGGGAACTGAAATTCAATAAAGGAAAAAAAAAAGTTTGGAACGCGGATTTACTGTAAACTTCGTACACTCGTAGTACTCCATGAGGACAACTTAATGTGTAAGCAGTAGCGCGTACTTCTCAAGCGTTATTGAGAAAATCGCTAGATAATTTCGGTCGTCAAATATGTATCTGTGCGTGGCCATTTTAACCATGAAGCGGCTGCAGCCGAGTGGTACCGGCACGGTAGCTCACCAACCGGCACGGTAGCTCAGCGTGTTTGGTCAGAGAGTTAGCTGCCCTCTGTAATAAAAAAAACTGAGTTAATCGATCAACAACGAACTTATACAGGTGTCTTACCACGTCCGCTCCGAGCACATTCAACGAACAAAAGCGAACAAAATGAGGTTAAAAAAAATACCGTGTTCGGTCAGAGTGTAAGCTTCCATTTCTTATAAAAATCTGAGCGAACAGGTCATCGGACGTCCGCCCTGAACAGCTTCATCTAACAATATAGAACAAAATGTTTTTTTTTTTTTAAAGTGGTTGGCTTTCAAGCCGCTGGATCGTGTTCCGTTCGTCAGATTTTTTTTTATTTTCTACTGTCATTTTCTTTATTATTTATATTACAATTGATATACTGGGGAAAATACGTGTAATCGGATGAACTTTTATTAAATTTAGAATGTTATTTGACAGTCTACTAATTTTTGTTATCACGAATAATATAATATTCATAACTATCGACTTGTAAACGACCAAACGCATAAAGTGATACTGAAAATGTATGCTTGTCCGTGTCTTCAAAACTGTTCGTATTTAATCGAAAGAGAAAGAGAAATTGCTTCTCGGAAGACGCTACTATAATACACTCGATACTGTATAACCAATTATCAGGGCCGATTTTTAAGGGAATACTGCGTTATGCATGATTTTCTTCCAAACTATCGTCTGAAAGAGAGGTTTTTGAAAATGTTAAAGAGGTTTGTTTTTCCACGGAAAACGTCAAAAGACCTTGCGTATGCGGAAACATAGCATTTATTCAATGTAGCTGGTGCCGTTTAACTTTATGTTTTCCATATTTTTACGAAAAATACCATCCTGCAACTTGTAATGTCGAAAGCGACGATTAATTGTACATCTTTCGAAAGCCGTGTGTGCCGGTCAAAACTTGGAGGTAACAAGTCGTTTCGGGCTCCTTCCAGCTGCAAGGGATTTCTCAAATCACGGACAAGCATACATTTTCAGTATCACTTCATGCGTTTGGTCGTTTGATAGTCGATAGTTACGAATAGTATATTATTTGTGATAATAAAAATTTGTAGACTGTCAAATAACATTGTAAATTTAATAAAAGTTAATCCGATTACACGTATTTTCCTCATTATATCAATTGTAATATAAATAATAAAGAAAATGACTGTGGTGAAAATGAAAAAAAAATCTGACGAACGGAACACGATCCAGCGGCTTGAACCCCAACCACTTAAAAAAAAAAAAAAAAAAAAATGTTCTGTATTGTTCAAATGGTTCACATGGCTCTGAGCACTATGGGACTTAACATCTATGGTCATCAGTCCCCTAGAACTTAGAACTACTTAAATCTAACTAACCTAAGGACATCACACAACACCCAGTCATCACGAGGCAGAGAAAATCCCTGACGCCGCCGGGAATCGAACACGGGAACCCGGGCGTGGGAAGCGAGAACGCTACCGCACGACCACGAGCTGCGGACTTTCGTATTGTTAGCTGAATTTGTTCAGGGCGGACGTCCGATGACATCCGTTCAGTTTGTTCGATGATCCGTTCGCTCAGTGTTTTATTAGAAAGGGAAGCTAACGCTCTGACCGAACACGCTTTTTTTTAATCTCATTTTTTTCTATATTGTTCGTTAAATTTGTTCGTGGCGGACGTCCGATTACACGTGTTCAGGTTGTTCATTGATCCGTTCACCCAGTTTTTTTTATTACAGAGGGTAGCTAACCCTCTGACCGAACACGCTGAGCTACCGTGCCGGCACCACACGGCTGCAGCCGCTTCATGGTAAAAATCGCCACGCACAGATGCATATTTGACGACCGAAATTATCTAGCGATTTTCTCAGTAACGCTTGAGAAGTACGCGCTACTGCTTACGCGTTTTGTTGTCCTCATGGAGTACTACGACTGTACGATGTTTGCAGTAAATCCGCGTTCCAAACGCCGTGGCCTCTCCTTGTGAGCTCAGGCATGGCTTTGAGTATGGCCTTCCTCAATCCATCGACTATATACCGTGTGGTTATAATTAAAGTTTAGCTACTCTCACAGGACCATTGCGGGCTGTAACTAAAGTATGGCAGCGGAACTTGGTAGATATTATAATGTGTTAACGCGGAACAGATTTACGCTGGAAAAAAATTAGTTCCAATTATGGCCAACAGGTGCAAATCTGTCGCTATGAATGCAAGAAAGACGTATAGAAATCTTTCCATATGTAGTGGATTACGAACGGGACGTGGGCAAGAAAGGTCAAACAAGAGAGAAGGGCATAAGTTGATTTTATTTTTAACAACTGCTTACACAGTTTGATCAGCAGGAGCACAGGAGACGTCGACGAGATTGTGTACGGCGTCAGATTTGCACTGTAACTAATCTTTTTCCAGCATAATTCAGTTACGCATTAACGCATTAATATCTCCCAAGTCTCGCTACCATACGATAATAACAGCCCGCAATGGACTTCCGCCAGTAGATGAACTTTGCTTATAACCACCCGGTATTCGCATTACTGTCCAGGAAAAGCGACCAAAGGGGGAAGAAGCAATATCGCGGAACCATAAATCGCAGTTTCGGTAGTCCACTATCCTGCTCCTGTCGAATTCCGATTCGACCTGATTGCACTCGTAAATTGGAAAGTTTTTTCATCTGTTGCTCATCTGGTTTGGTATACAAAGTGCGACAGAAAGTAATACCACTGTGATTTTCGACTGACTCAAATTCTGCTACCTCGTCGACTGCAGTGCCCTACTGATTATTTAACACATTGGTGACCAACAAAAAGCAGTAATAGAAATTTCGTCATCTGTGAACACAAAACGCATTATTAGTGTACGTGAGTGGATCTGGGTTGAAACCTGAGAGCTATAGAGGACTGCTGTTATGAAACATTAAGTAATATGAGGACCAAAAAGCAACTACCTCGTTATCCCTGATCTCTTACTTTCTATTTTATACATACGATGTTAGATATATGTATTCAGCTTTAGCGAGTGTTAAATAAATTACGCCACATAGTTCTACCCTTACGTTTCTGATTTAGGTATTCACGAGCAAGTTTGCTTAACGTACGGACTAAATCTTAAAACCGTGAACTTGAGTGTATACATGTTCAACCTACAGATATGAAACAGAAACAAAAAGCGGGCATGTTCAGAAAAATCTGTGAACTTTTTTTCTTTGAATATCTTAAGCCAGACGTGTATGGCATCCTATATTTTGAGGTTTTTTAAAACTGAATTTTTGCTATGAGCTCGAAGCTCCGTAGAACGAAGGAGTGTACCTAACGGAATGTATGACACGTTACTTAGGCGATCCTTCACAAGAGAATCTGCGTCCTACGTGGTGCTCTGTATCGGCGTCCAGCGCCCAGCCGCACACCCCGTGTTAAAACCTCGTTAGTGCATTCTTCCCCGGGGCTGCTTGGACAGATCGTATTGATCGCCGCCCGTTTCGTGATGAATATCGCACCGACACCCAAGTCATTAAAGCCGCTGTGGGTCCGCTGGGATTTGACGAATACTCAATCGTAAATCCTCTTAGTCTCTTTCCCAGAAAATCGTTACAGAATTCACAGCGAAGGACGTACCACTGCGCGTAACATCTGGCGCGAGAAAACACTATGTTTGGATGCATCGAAAGAATCTATTCTTAAACACCCCCAGAGGTTTTTAAAAATTTGTTCGAGAAACTTTAATATCCCACACGTGTGAGTTTAAGGAAGGGCACTATATTTTTTCTTCTTTTTTTATCTGTCGTGGACGACAGAAGTTGGTTTCTTTGCGATCACATTCCAATGACCTCGCAAGCATTTCGATCTGTACACGCAAAGGCGGCGCTGAATTACTTTTTCTTCTGAATTTGAGTCTGGCTGTACCGAAGCTCAAGGTCATTCTAAACAGAACACTAGCTGGGACAGAATGGCGAATCATGAAGCTGAAGAAAATCCAGCGTGGTTTTGTTTACAGAACCCTACCGCCATTCGTCTCCAGTAGTTTAACAGGACCACCTAAAGTATAAATTAGAAACTCTGGGGAGAATTTGAATTCATTTCCACGCCAACACGGGTTCAGTGTCTTAACCACGAAGCAATCTCTTTTGATTTTGAGGATGTGTTTCTTTTTAGAATCATACTGGATGACTGACTACCCTAAGGATACATTTTCGGAGGTTTCATTTATTCAGATGCAAAATAAACATAGTCTCTAGCAGGTGGTTACCATGTAAGTGGATGAAGTAGATTTTTCTCTTCGTGGCAGACACATTTTGTGCTTTTAAGTAAGAAATGTACTTGTTTCTATGTTTTTCAGTAAATA
The DNA here is from genome assembly GCF_023864345.2 of Schistocerca serialis cubense. Taxonomy (NCBI): domain Eukaryota; kingdom Metazoa; phylum Arthropoda; class Insecta; order Orthoptera; family Acrididae; genus Schistocerca; species Schistocerca serialis. The sequence goes on along the minus strand of NC_064640.1, from coordinate 858,751,853 downwards.
CGAGACATCTATGGAGTACAATTCTGGATAAACTGTAAAATTCTACTGATGTCGTGACGTTTTCAACAGCTCTAAAACGTTGTTTTTGTTTTTGCTGTTGTCGTTGTTGTTGTCATCAATCTGAAGACGGGTTTGATGCTGCTCTTTATGCTTCTCGGTGTTCTGCCAGTCTTTTCATATCTGTAAAACCACTGCACTCTATCTTCACAAGTTGCGACATGGTCGCAGATGAAAATTGTTATCCAAGAAATGTAAAATATGATGTAAACTAGACTACGGTTCTGGCTTAGTTTACATCGCATCTTAAATACGTGAGCCGATGCTATGCTGACTTATGTAACTTATATGACGATGCAACTATGGGCTTTATTACTTTGGGACAAGTTATAAAAACAGATCTGAAGGATGTCATTGCTGACTGAAACCTAAGGATCTAAAGTTTTGTGATCATTGGTGGAAATAAAATAAATTCATTCTGCAACCTTGTGAGCTTGGGGTTGATCTGCTATTCTGTTATTCTGCACAACGGATTAATCTGAGATGGACCCTTTACCCTGTGGCTCCTGCAAGATGCAATTTCCACCCCCACACTAATACAGAAGTCAGACAGACGCTCCTAACATTCTAAAGAAAAATGCCTGAAAAACTTTCAGCAATAAATATCTTCTGGAGTCGTCCGCTGTAAGGAAATGACACAAAAATTCACAAAATTACTTACGTAACAAGTGGGATACTTGGGTACTGGAGCAGTGCTAGTTAGTGTAAGAAAAACATGAAAGTAAAGAAAATTATTATTTATTTTGCAAAAATTCTGAGAAATCACGATGGCACTTTTAGGTATTAATTGAACAAGTTATATCCTGGTTCTTTTCGGAATGTGAAGTTACCTCTCAAGGATAGGATTCGCTAACGAAATTTCTATACAAAGTTTAAAATTGTTATTGACTTGGTAGAATGGCTGAGAGGCGCGCCTACTCAACTTGAATAATTATCCTTTAGAATCTTGCTAGGTACGGTCGAGGCTGTCGCATGTGAAATGCAATGAAGTGTACTGTTGTGGAGGAAATATGGGGCTCGCAATAGCTGTAGCGCACAATACCGTAAGCTGCAATGACTGCTGTCTGCGCCGCTCGCTGCTGACAAATAAGATAACTCTCGTTCTGTCTGGATTGATCTTCGCCAAACAAACTCTCCCTGCGCCTTGATGACGTCAAGGATTCCTATTCGCCTCTAGTCTAACTATTGGCGTGGTACACCAATCAGATAACCAGTCCACTGCGATCCCACTCAAAAATTCGCTCACAGGCGTTTAACTATAACTCTGCCCGTTCACACCGCACAATAGGTGTGTTGGCCAACACAGTGAACAACGCTTAATCGCAAGGACTCAATATAGAGTCGCACTTTGATTCGCTCTCGACAGAGGTGCTCTCCCAGTGAAGTACTGAGGAGAGACTTGTTCCTTGCTCCAAGAGCGACAGTGGAATGGCGCCTCTCCACGCCAGACTTGAAGGGGTATATCTTTTGCTCTCTTCCATTACTCCTTCAGCTCAAGGCGTCAGAAATATCATCTGCCAATCAGTATTGCTCTTCTAAAACGGGAGAATGACGTTTCTTTTAAGGCGACCAATCCGAGAATCTGTAGTATTGGCGTTTGGCGTTTGCTGTCTCCCTGTGAACATTTCTGAACCTGCGAGATACGTGTAAAGAATGCGTAGGTTGGATGCTCCCACACAATGTAGCGGAATTTGGTTTTAAGCCGAACACGGGGTTGTTCCCCCTTTCACTCGGGCACACGCTGTCTGCTCCACAGGCGGCCGAGGTTGACTCGTCCTCTGAAGGGACTGGCTTCCCAGTCTGTGGTCTGCCTCTCTCGAACTAAAAGTTCCTGTGACCGTCTTGTCTGGAATGTATGTGTGTACACCAGCCTCGAGTATTTCAACCCCGGTGCGCACTTGTTATTTGCATATCGTTTACATGAATTCATACAAGATTGACTTTATCTTCTCGAGTTCAGATTCTAATGAAGCGTCTTGATGTGCGGTATATGATTGTGAGGGCGGAATATGTAAGCAATGAAGGTCAGGAGACCACGATGTCTTACAACCTATCTTCATTTGAACCTGCTTGGTGTACTCAAGTCTTCGCCTATCTCTGCAGTTGCAGCATGCTACAAATCGAAAGTAAGTGTAACTAAATCTAAAGGACATTATGGATCAAATTACACAAATTAAACCATTCGCTCGAACTGTCCAGAATATTCTGAAATGGCGCATTGTAATCCATAAATGTTACTTTCTTTTTTTTTTTTTTTTTTTTGGGTGGGGGGGGGGGGGGACATGAAGTCCTTGAATGTCTGCAAAAGCTCTCCAAGCAGCCGAAAATAGCCATTTCCAGTCAGTGGTCAGTTCAACTGGACCAAAGGATCTAGTCCATACCACATAAATACAGCCCACACCAGTATGGAGCCACCACCAGCTTGCACATTGTCTTGTCGACAACTTGGGCCCATCTCCGCTTCGTGAGGCGTGCGCCACACTCGAACCCTACCATCAGCTCTTACCAACTGAAATCGGGACCCGTCTGACCAGGCCACGACTTCCCAGTCTTCTAGGGTCCAACCGATATGATCACGAGCTCAGGGCAATCGCTGCTGCCGATGTTGGGCTAGTAGCGAAGACACTCGCGTCGGTCGTCTACTAGCACAGCCTATTAACGCCAAGCTTCGTGGCACATTCCTAACGGATACGTTCATCGTACATCCCCCATTGATTTCTGCGGTTATTTCACGCAGCTTTGCTTGTCTGTTAGCGCTGACAACACTACTCAAACGCCACTGCACTCGGTCGTTAACAAAAAGCTGTCGGCCACTGCATTGTCTGTGGTGAGAGGTAATGCCGGAAATGTGATATTCTCGGCACAGTCTAGACACTGTGGATCTCGGAATATTGAATTCCCATACGTTTCCCATAGGCAACGTCCTTGTCGCAGTGGGTGCACCGGTTCCCGTCAGTTCACCGAAGTTAAGCGCTGTTGGGCATGAGCGGCACTTGGATGGGTGATCTTTCGGGCAGCCATCCGCTGTTGCCATTTTAGGGGTGCACTCAGCCTCGTGATGCCAATTAAGCAGCTACTCGACCGAATAATAGCGGCTCTGGTCAAAGAAAACCATCGTAACGAGCGGGAGGGCGGTATGCTGACCACACGTCCTTCCTCTCCGTATCCTCAGCTGGGGATGACACAGCGGTCGGATGGTCCCTTTGGACCACTTGTGAGCTGATGACGGAGTGCTTTTTTACGCGTCCCGTAATGGAATGTCCCAAGCGTCCGTTCTAAATACCACTTTGGGTCTAAAGTGTGCTAATTTCCGTCGTGTGGCCATAATCACGTCCGGAAATCTTTTCACAAGAATCACTTGAGTACAAATGATAGCTCCGCCAATGCAATGCCATTTTATACCTTGTGTATGCAATACTACTGGCATCTGTATAAATGCATATGGCTGCCCCCGCACGACTTTTGTCACCTCGGTGTATACAGTATTAATGTAATCTAGGAGCTTAAATTGCAGCTGGCAACCCTGTCACTCCTTTTGAAACCGTACACCAGTTTCTGCCCTGAAATATACACTACTAGCCAGTAAAATTGCTACACCACGAAGATGACGTACTACAGACGCGAAATTTAACCGACAGGAAGAAGACGCTGTCATATGCAAATGATTAGCTTTTCAGAGCACTCACACAACGTTGGCGCCGGTGGCGATACCTGCAACGTGCTGACATGAGAAAAGTTACCAACCGATTTCTCATACACAAACAGCAGTTGACAGGCGTTGCCTGGTGAAACGTTGTTGTGATGCCTCGTGTAAGGAGGAGAAATGCGTACCATCACGTTTCCGACTTTGATAAAGGTCGGATTGTAGCCTATCGCGATTGCGGTTTATCGTATCGCGACATTGCTGCTCGCGTTGGTCGAGATCCAATGACTGTTAGCAGAATATGGAATCGGTGTGTTCAGGAGGGTAATACGGAGCGGCGTGCTGGATCCCAACGGCCTCGTATAACTAGCAGTCGAGATGACAGGCATCTTATCCGCATGGCTGTAACGGATCGTGCAGCCACGTCTCGATCCCTGAGTCAACAGATGGGGACGTTTGCAAGACAACAATCATCTGCACGAACAGTTCGACGACGTTTGCAGCGGCACGGACTATCATCTCGGAGATCATGGCTGCGGTTACCCTTGACGCTGCATCACAGACAGGAGCGCCTGCGATGGTGTACTCAACGACGAACCTGAGTTCACGAATGGCAAAACGTCATTTTTTCGGATGAATCCAGGTTCTGTTTACAGCATCATGATGTTCGCATCCGTGTTTGCCGACATTGCGGTCAACGCACATTGGAAGCGTGTATTCGTCATCGTCATACTGACGTATCACCTGGCGTGATGGTATGGGGTGCCACTGGTTACCCGCCTCGGTCACCTCCTGTTCGCATTGACGGTACTTTGTACAATGGACGTTACATTTAAGATGTGTTACGACTCGTGACTCTACCCTTCTTTCGATCCCTGCGAAACCCTACATTTCAGTAGGATAATGAACGACCGCATGTCGCAGGTCCTGTACGGGCCTTTCTGGATACAGAAAATGTTCGACTGCTGCCCTGGCCAGCACATTCTCCAGATCTCTCACCAATTGAAAACGTCTGGTCAACGGTGGCCGAGCAACTGGCTCGTCACAATACGCCAGTCACTACTCTTGATGATTTGTGGTATCGTGTTGAACCTCCATGGGCAGCTGTACCTGTACACGCCATCCAAGCTCTGTTTTACTCAATGCCCAGGCGTATAAAGGCCGTTATTACGGCCAGAGGTGGTTGTTCTGGGTGCTGGTTTCTCAGAATCTATGCACCCAAATTGCATGAAAATGTAATCACGTGTCAGTTCTAGTATAATATATTTGTCCAATGAATACCCGCTTATCACCTGCATTTCTTCTTGGTATAGCAATTTTAATGGCCAGTAGTGTACTAGCAGACACTGGATATGGCCCGTTAATAACGCAGTTTGACTTTAAAGGTTGAGATCGGAGGTGGCAAAACTTACGGAAAGTGCAACGGAAAGGGAGGGGGGAGTGGGGTTTGCTCGAAAGTAGCAGATCTGAGTACTGACTTAGGACATTAACTGGAAGTCTCGTACTACACCGCCTAAAAGTGTATTAAAATCGCGCCTTGTAAGCTCGATTTGTAGAAGGCGAATGCGTTTGTCATCTGTTGCCTGCACTAGCTAACAAACTGAAACCAGATAGACAGCCGGCCGGGGTGGCCGAGCGGTTCTAGGCGCTACATTCTGGAGCCGCGCGACCGCTACGGTCGCTGGTTCGAATCCTGCCTCGGGCATGGATGTGTGTGATGCCCTTAGGTTAGTTAGGTTTAAGTAGTTCTAAGATCTAGGGGACTGATGACCTCAGAAGTTAAGTCTCATAGTGCTCAGAGCCATTTGAACTAGATAGACTGAGTAGTGAAAACAATTTACGATGACTCCGTCTCTGCTGTAGTGTAACTCGAAGAATTTCGACAGCATTGTCTTACTTGGATTGCTGAAAATTTCTTGCGGAAGATAAATGCAAGCACTGCCTACCGTAGAACCTCAGTTAACTGCAATAGAAGTGAATGGAAAAATTATTGTATGAAACAAATATTAAGTATTCAAATATGGAGTTAAGATATGCGCTGTAGAATTTGAATTTGTGACCAAAGAAACGTATATGATAACGAATTTGCGAACCGTAAATGTGTGAAAAATCCAGTATTATACATGAAAATATCTGATATATAAAGTCAGCCGATATAACGGAGGGCAAATATTACATCACAACGTTTAACATCCCTCCTGAACATCATAGTACAAAATTGCGTAAAAATAATTTGATAAACCGTTGAGAAATAACGTTGGGAGATACAGTGAATCTGTTTGTAAGCCACTCAAACTTCCAGATGACTCACTAAAGCGACGGATACCGATCACCATGCGTTCTGAAACAACTTAAAACGTGAATGAAGACACAACATTACCCACGGCAAGTCCTCATCCAAAAGGGAAAAGGAAAACCATTTTACTTGACTTAAACACTATCGCAGTTTCCAAGTATTTGAATGCAAACCAAATACCCGCAGCTTGCTGCAATCTCACCATTCTGTTCAAAGTTGCTAGTCGAATGCGCCCATATCAAATACACCAGACAAGAGTATGGAAACTTCCGCTCTGGTGTGCTGCCTACTTCGAGAGACGAGACAGAAGAGCTTTTGTGCTTCAAGCTGCATGAGGCGACCAACTGAACTATGCGCGCCTAGTGCTCTGATTGGCGGGCACCGATCAAAGCTCTGGCGTTGCTAAAAGAGATACCCGCTCTCTCCTCTTTGGCCAAGACGTATCGCTCCTGCAGAAAGGAACTGCCAGTGATTGATCGTCTGCGAGTCGACAAGTGACTTACACATAGGGCGGGTGTGTAATATATGAAAGCAGCTCGCCACAAAGGGACTGCCTTTCAAGATGGGCCTGACAGTAATCTAAAGTGCGTCAATAAGAATGAAATAAAAATTTTCTACCAAAGTTATGAATGTCTGCTACTAATACTTATTCATTAATGATTATAACGTCTTTTCATGTGTTTCCTTAGCTTCAATAAACTTTGGTACAATCTACAACTTCTCACAGTGGGTTATCTTACAGTGCAGGGAAGAGTGTCCGAGGTGTGGCTAGAAAAAAACCGGACTAGTACTGGTGAAACAATAAAACGAATGCAATAAGGCTGAAAGTCGCGTGGCCTGTCACGTGACTCTCGCTCCGCCTACTGCTCGAGTTTCATCTGCCTCCTGCACTCAGTCTGCCCGTGGCGTCTGTTTTAAGTAGTTGACGTTTTGTCTGTGCGTCGGAAAATGTTGAGTGTACAGAAAGAACAGCGTGTTAACATCAAATTTTGTTTCAAACTAGGAAAATCTGCAAGTGAAACGTTTGTAATGTTACAACAAGTGTACGGCGATGATTGTTTATCGCGAACACAAGTGTTTGAGTGGTTTAAACGATTTAAAGATGGCCGCGAAGACACCAGTGATGACACTCGCACTGGCAGCCCATTGTCAGCAAAAACTGATGCAAACATTGAAAAAATCGGTAAACTTGTTCGACAAGATCGCCGTTTAACAATCAGAGCAGTGTCTGAGTTAACAGGAGTTGACAAGGAAAGTGTTAGGCAGATTCTTCATGAAAGTGTCAACATGAACAAAGTGTGTTCAAAAATGGTTCCAAAGTGTCTCACAATTGAACAGAAGGAACGCCGAAGAATGATTTGTTCTGACATCCTGGAAAACATTGAAAGTGATCCCACCTTCTTACAAAATGTTATTACTTGCGATGAATCGTGGTTTTTTACTTACGATCCCGAAACTAAACGCCAATCGATGCATTGGAAAACTCCTGGTTCTCCACGACAAAAAAAAGCACGAATGTCAAAATCGAAATTCAAGGCAATGATGATTGTTTTTTTTTGACATCAAAGGGATTGTGCACATTGATTGGGTACCAGAGGGACAAACAGTGAATCAGCATTACTACATTAGCGTCCTGGCTACCCTACGTGAGCGAGTACGGAGAAAACGGAACGATTTATGGAGAAAAAAGTCATGGATCCCTCACCAAGACAATGCCCCAGCTCACAGTGCGTTGTCAGTGAAGACGTTTTTGGCAAAACACAACATTCCCATCTTAGATCATCCACCCTACTCACCTGATTTGGCCCCCTGTGACTTTTTTCTTTTCCCTAAAGTCAAGTCAGCTTTGAAAGGAACTAGATTTGAGACTGTTGAAGCAGTAAAAGAAAAAGCGACGGAAGTAATGTATGGACTTACCGAAAATGATCTGCAGCATTGCTATGAATAGTGGAAAATTCGTATGGAGCGGTGTAGAGACCGAGGAGGAGAGTACATTGAAGGAGATAACATGAAATTGTAAATAATTGTAAATAAATGTTTTTTCCAGCATCAGTCCGATTTTTTTTTCTAGCCGCACCTCGTATGTATCTTGGTACACCCTTCAGATTTTCGCCTCTAGCCATCCCTGTAATTAAAGTTTAATATATTTATATTTTCTTATCCCATTTTAAAATGATAGCATTCAATTTATGTGTGCTGCAGTCTTTTTCTCAAATTACAAGAATTACTCATGAGAAACAAAGTCTTTCCAAACCTGAAAAACTGTTGCGAGGTACAACAGAGTCGTGCGCCTAGGAACAAATATTCTATCCAAATTTAAAAGTGTTACAAGCGAGAAAATCTTGCCAGTAATGTATCTCATACTCTATGTGTTACATTACACTGAACTGACAAAAGTCATGGGATACCGATATGCACATACACAGATGGCGGTAGTGTCGCGCGCATAAGGTATAAAAGGGCAGTGCATAGCTGGAGCTGCCATTTGCACTCAGTTGATCCATGTGGTAAGGTTTCCGACGTGATACTGGCCGCACGACGGGAATTAATAGACTTTGGACGTGGAATGGCAGTTGGAGATAGACGCATGGGACATTCCATTTCGGAAATCGTTAGGGAATTCAATATTCCGAGAATGTGGCGAGATTACCAGATTTCAGGCACTACCTCTCACCACGCACAACGCAATGGCCGACAGCCGGCACTTAACGACCGAGAGCAGCACCATTTGACTACATTTGTCAGACCTAAAGGACAAGCAACAGTGAGTGAAATAACCGCAGAAATCAGTGTGGGACGTACGACGAGCGTGTACTTTAGGATAGTGCGGTGAAATCTGGCGTTAATGGGCTATTGCATCAGACGGTCAACGCAAGTGCCTGTGCTAGAAGCTCGACATCGCCTGCAGCTCTTCTCGTGGGGTCGTGACCATATCGGTTGGACCCTAGACGACTGGAATCCCGTGTGCTGGTCAGATGAATCCCGATGTCAGTTGGTAAGAGTTGATGGTAGGGTTCGAGTGTGGCGCACACCCCACCAAGCCATGGACCCAAGTTGTCAAACAAGGCATTGTGGAAGCTGATGATGGCTCCATAATGGTGTGGGCTGTGTTTAAATCCAATGCACTGAACTGATAATAATGACCGTATGGCATTGGTGGCCGGGAGACCCCTCGCGGGGCGGTTCGGCCGCCGCTCGACAAGTTCTTTAACGCATCTACGGCGACTTGCGAGTGAATGAGGATGAAATGATGATGAAAGACACACAACACCCAGTCATCTCGAGGCAGAGAAAATCCCTGACCCCGCCGGGAATCGAACCCGGGACCCCGTGCGCGAGAAGCATTTTACACACCAAAAATAAAAAGTGAAACCAGAATAAAAAGAAGTAGTACTAAAAAAATTAAAAATGTTTTGGAATAGAAGTTATTGGTAACTAACATAAATTTCCATTTTAGAGACACTGGAAACTGTTGAAACATTCAAGAAACTGTTCATTTGCAAGTATCTCATGTTTCATGGTAAAAAGACCTTCAGTTTAAAGACACAAGATGATGCACGACTGACAAAGTATAGCTTAATCATCCATACGTGATGTAACTAGTTTTAAAAATATACAGAATTTATGCACCATAAGACTCGGTAACTGAGTGGTTCTCAAATTTTGTTCTCTTTTCCTCCCTTCACGAGGAAAAATAGTATCATTCCCCACTCCCCCCTCTCCATCACCCTTCTCAGCCTATTTTATTGATAAAACTAGTAGCTATTTTTACATTTTCTTTGCCATATTCTCCACTTCATCAAATTCAGTTCAGAAGAATTTTACGCAACAAAAATCAAAACTACATTAATTACGTATTATGAAGAAAATACGGAACGAATGAATTATTTTATAACTTTTCATCTATTCAAAAACAATGAAATGGGCAATATTTACAATTCAACAAATAGGGGTTACAAAACATTAAAAATTTAAATCACGAAGTTCAGTGTAATGGATGAACTTGCTTTTGAGAAGGAAGTTTCTCAAGACGCGGTGTAATAGCAGACATAGCCACTGGAAGTTCTTTGCTTACCTATAGCTATGAACCGTAGTTCCACTTCACGGCTGTCAAAGCTGAGATGCTAATCTCGTACAACTATGTTGTTGCAAAAAGAATGAGGACCTTCACTGAATTTTGGCTCCGCGGTGAGAATTCCTTGCTAATGTTTATCCAAAACTCTAACGAAGACATTTCATTAAATTTGCTCTTTATTGAAGTATCAGTAGTGAGATCAGTGTTCTTGTTCTTTTATATTTAGACATAATGGACAAGTCCCATTTATGAATGGATTTTTAATCCAATAAAATTTATCAAAATCATCGCTCAAATACTTTTCGAAGTGAACTTTTAGTGTTACAAGATGATTGAGAACGTAGGCTTTTATTTCCATTGGAAGTATCGGATTGTCTGTGTCCTCTAACAGTGACACTAGAGTAACTTTGCACTCGGTTTCGACACAAGCCTAATTTCTTTGTGAACGCCATAACTTTTCATTCTGAGACAGTAAAGTTACGTGATTACCCAGAAGTGAAGTGTTAAGAACATTTAGTGTCTCAAAAATGTCACTGAGATAAGTCATTTTCAACAAAAATTCTCCGTTGCTCAAACAGTCTGCCAGAGAGTGACATTTCTCTTTTAAGAAATAGAATATTGGTGCCTCATTCCCCAGTTCAAACATTCTTTTTAGTACTTTAAACCTTGAAAAGCATCGAACAGTACTAAAAAAGAGCTGTTGAGTGTGTTCAGCACCCATCTCTTCACATAGCACTTTAAAAAGCCTTGTCTTTATAGGTTTTGCCTTAATAATACTGGCTGTTTCTATAACCGTTTGCAGCACTTCTTGAACTGGTGGGCCGAGTTGTTTAGCCGTCAAAGCTTCCCGATGTATTGTGCAGCGAGTCTATACTGCGTCAGAAGCTACAGTTTTAGCTTTAATTTGCAACTCATCACGGATTCAGAACACTCCAATGAATCTATTCCACAATAAATCGTTTTGATTTTAAAAAATATTTATCATGTCAAAAAGGCTTTGAGCTGTAGCTGTTTTCAGTATCGGCTCACAGAAACGCAATTTGTCCCGAATGTTAAATTCATCAGTGAAAAGAACATTAGCAATCAGATTAGAACCTTTATATCAACTACTTCGTCCACCTTACGTGCAACACCGATGTTATGCAATTTATCGATTAGCTGCTCGAGTAAATCATCAGAAAATGGCTCTGAGCACTATGGGACTCAACTGCTGAGGTCATTAGTCCCCTAGAACTTAGAACTAGCTAAACCTAACTAACCTAAGGACATCACAAACATCCATGCCCGAGGCAGGATTCGAACCTGCGACCGTAGCGGTCTTGCGGTTCCAGACTGCAGCGCCTTTAATCGCACGGCCACTTCGGCCGGCTAAATCATCAGAAATGTGTATAATTTTTCTACGCACTGTGTCATTAGAGATAGGAATCCTATTGAGCAAATGAGTCACCAAACATTGCTGATACTAGCTTCATCGCTGCTGATAAAACCAAAGTTTCTACAACCGTGTGTGGTTTCTTGCATGTAGCAATCCAATGCATAATCTCGCAAGAGGCTAAGTTCTTTTGGGTAGACAACAAAATATTTACGATATGCATACATGTACGAAGGAACAGGCACTGCGGGGACCACACCCATTGTGAAATACATGAAATGTATTTGCAATTGTGAATATGGATTACCATCAGCTGTAAAATCGAATGACGACTCTGAAAATTTGTGCCGAACTGGGACATGAACGCGGATTTCCTGCTTATCGCGAGCGGCCGCCTTACCATTTTTTTTACCTACTTTCTCATCTAGCTAAGTTTAATCTCCAAAAATTAAATCCACCCCTACTTGGCACCGGCATTTTAACTCTACCATATAAAAAGGAAATGAACTACCCCTCTTCAGGCGGTGAGCCAGACTATTCCCACAAATTCTCCCAAGGCATAAGTTCCACGGGTCTATAATATGTTTTTATTTTTTATTTATTTATTTATTTTATTTTATTACATGATTCTAATTAGTAAGTGTGTGCAAATAAAAATGTTATAAAACAAAATGTTACAGTAAAAATGTGACTCAAAGTATAAAGTAAAATAGCTATGCACATTGCTTGCGCTACTATGGTGAAACGAATCTTTCTTCAAGAAATGGTGTAACTGGAGTTTTCTTGTCCACTGCCACTAGCGTTTCCTATGTCCATCAACACCGCCTAAAATATCTACAACAAACACATGCTGCATTGCTAATGTCTCAACGAATGCAGCGTTCCTAGAATCAACTAATCGCTTTCCTTTGCCACTGCTTGCAACTAAGGTCATACTATCTTCGATGAGATGCTGCGTCGTACGCTACACTGAGCCTGGCACTCACCAACTAGCGTGGAGGAGCGTGGGGAGGGGGAGGGGGGAGGGGGGGAGGGTTACAAAAACTCTGCGCAAATATTTGCAAAGAGCGTACGGTGTCATTGGCAAAGTCTTCTTAATGTGGGCTGCTGGCTGCTAAAAGCGTGGCGAAGGTCTTGTAGTCGGCGTTCAACATTATAAGTGGCCGATAGTTATTGAGGGATTGCCCTCGTGTTGGATTGTGTACTGATATAAGAAGCTCTTCTACGGAGGAAGCGATATGTTACGGTCCGGCGACATGAGTTCACGGAACATCGTAACCCAGCGGGACACGTTGAAGTCACGGAAGGTTCGGTAAGACTCAACTGGTAATCAATCGGGCCCAGGAGATTTGTTGCCCGTAATTTTGTCCAAGGCGTCGTCCACATCCTCAGACGAGACTTCCTCCAGTAATGGCGTCACCTTTGCCCTGTCAATAGTGCATGTTACCTGTTGCAATGCTCCCGCAATGGCCTCCTCGTCTACAGCTCTTTCCTGGTGAAGATGACGAAAATAACCCTTCATGGTTTTCACTATGGTTGCTTGGGTCGTATAGGAGCGACCTTCTTGCGTCGTATGGCGTGTGATTAACTCTCGGCTGCGTGGGCGCGTGTCCACCACAGTAGGTGCATGGTGGAGGAGTCCTGTTGTTCGGTCGTGTCGTCGTGAGAAGACTATGGCGCCTTCTAAGCGGAGCTTCGTCAACGACAATATGTGACCTTTGATTCGGTGTAGTTCTCGCTGTCTGTCCGGTGACGAGGGTAAAGCGTCGGGGTCCCTGAGCGGCGCATAATAAAAGTCCAGGGTCTGCCGGTGCCACGCAGCTGTGTCGTTGCCGAATTGCGTAAGTGTCTTCCGGACTGCCGGTTTGGCGCAAGGGAGCCACCACGCCAAATGTAGATAATTTTAGACCTATTTCTATGTCATACGTGTTTGCAAAAGTTATTGAAAAGGCTGTGTATGTAAGGATAATTGATCATTTTATATCACACGATTTGCTATCAAATGTACAGTTAGGCTTAAGAAGTCGTTTAACAACTGAAAATGTTATATTCTGTTTTCTCTGTGAGGTATTACAGGTTACTCTAAAATAGTTATGTTTGCTGATGACACTAGCTTGGTAATAAAGGATGTTGTGTGCAACATTGGCTCGGTTTCAAATAGTGCAGTACATGACCTAAGTTCATGGTTTGTAGAAAATAAACTAACACTAAATCACAGTAAGACTCAGTTTTTACAGTTTCTGACACACACAATTCAAAAAAACCTAACGTTTTAATTTCACAGAACGGGCATACGATTAGTGAAACTGAACAGTTCAAATATCTAGTTGTTCAGATAGATAGTAAGCTGTCGTGGAAAGCCCACGTTCAGGATCTTGTTCAAAGACTTAATACTGCCATTTTTACTATTCCAACGGTATGAGAAGTGAGTGATCGTTCGACACGAAAATTAGTCTACTTTGCTTATTTTCATTCACTTATGTCGTATGGTATTACATTTTGGGGTAACTCTTCCCAATCTAAAAGGATATTATTGGCTCAGAAACGGTCGGTTCGGGCAATAAGTGGTGTAAGTTCACGAACCTCTTGTCGACCCCTGTTCACGAGTCTGGGTATTTTGAAATTGGTCTCTCAATATATATATATATATATATATATATATATATATATATATATATATATTCCTTACTGTCTTCTCTTGTTAACAATATTAGCTTATTCCCAAGAATAAGCAGCTTTCACTCTTCACTCGATTAATACTCGGCAGAAATCAAACCTGCATTTGGATCGGACTTCCTTGTGCAGAAATGTGTGCAGTATACTGCTGCATCCATTTCCAATAAGCTGCCACTCGAATTCAAAACTCGTAGCAGTAATCCACGTGCTTTCAAATCGAAACTGAAGAGTTTCCTCATGGGTCACTCCTTCTATTCTCTCGAGGGGTTCCTTGCAAAATCAAGCTGATTCTTATTGTACTGTTGATTACGTTTACTTAAACTTATGGACTGACTTTTTTCGGGCTCATGAACATTTTTATCAGTTATTTATGTTGTAATTTCATGTACTGACACGTTCCATGACCTTGGAGATTTGCTCCTTAATTTGGTCCCACGGAACTTGACGTGTAAATAAAATAAATAAATAAAGTCGATTGGTATCGTGAGTGACGTCGCTCACAGTTGGTCCACGTTGCGGTGACTTGCTGACGACAGTCCGGTCCTGGATATGTTCAAATGGCTCTCAGCACTGTGGGACTTAACTTCTGAGGTCATCAGTCCCCTAGAACTACTTAAACCCAACTAACCTAAGCACATCACACACATCCATGCTCGAGGCAGGATTCGAACCGGCGACCGTAGCGGTCGCGCGGTTCCAGACTGTAGCGCCTAGAAACGCTGGGCCACCTCGGCCGGCCATTATCTTGTTGAAAAGTGTCACTGCCGTCGGGAAACATGAACGCCATGAAGGCATATAATTGGTCTGTAACCACTGTGCAATACACCTTGGCCGTCATGGTGCCTTGAACGAACTCCACTGGACCCAAGTGTGCCCACGTGAATGTTCCCCAGATCAAAATAGACCCGCCGCCAGCTTGTCTCCGTCCCGCAGTACAGGTGTCAAGGAACTGTTGCTCTGGAAGACTACGGATTCACGCCCTTCCATCGGCATGATGGAGAAGGCATCAGGATTCATCAGACCATGCAACGCTCTGCCACTGCACCAACGTCCAGTGCCGATCGTCACGTGCCCGATTCAGTCGTAGTTGCCGATGTCGTGGTGTTAACATTGGCACGTGTATGGGTCGCCGGCCGCGGAGGCCCATCGTTAGGAGTGATGGGTGGACAGTGTGCTCAGACACACTTTTACTCTGTTCAGCACTAAAGTCTGACTTTACATCCGCCACAGTTAGCCACCTGTCCTGTTTCACCAGTCTGCCCAGCCTACGACGTACGACATCTGTAATGAGCCGGACGCGGTGGCAGTGCGGTTCTAGGCGCTCCAGTCCGGAGCCGCGCTGCTGCTACGGTGGCAGGTTCGAATCCTGTCTCGGGCATGGGTGTGTGTGATGTCCTTAGGTTAGTTAGGTTTAATTAGTTCTAAGTTCTAGGGGACTGATGACCATAGATGTTAAGTCCCATAGTGCTCAGAGCCATTTGAACCATCTGTAATGAGGGGTGGCCGCCCAATCCCACGACATCTGGAGGTGGTCTCACCTTGGTTTCGCCACGTGTTAAAGACACTCACCACAGCATTTCTCAAACACCCGACAATTCGTGCAGCTTCCGAAATGCTCCTACCGAGACTCCGGGCCATCACAATCTGCTCCTCGGTCAAACGCAGATAGATCGTGCTCCTTACCCATTGTGCACACGGACGGCACGCTGACTGATACCATATAAACCACGCGTTTGTGTAACAGTTATTCGTCGCCAAGTTACGCTGCTGTCGCCTGGAAGGGTTTATATCGATAGTAAGCCGGTGGTTACGATTTTGTGGCTGATGATTGTATTATAAATACGTAAAACTCATAATATTTACGAACGCTTCGTAATAGACAACCTCATGTCTGCCCGGGTTCCCGGGTTCGATTCCCGGCGGGGTCAGGGATTTTCTCTGCCTCGTGAGGACTGGGTGTTGTGTGATGTCCTTAGGTTAGTTAGGTTTAAGTAGTTCTAAGTTCTAGGGGACTGATGACCATAGATGTTAAGTCCGATAGTGCTTAGAGCCATTTGAACCATTTTTCAACCTCATGTCTCACAATAACAAAAACAATAGGAAAAGTTGCAAACTACTTATGTTGGTTTCTAATGTGCTATCCTGCTGAAACCAGTCACTAGACTGAAACAGCGACCACGAAACACCAAGTGTTCCTAGGTACAATACCCTCCAGGTACAAGACTCTCCCTTACTAGATGGTCGTGCTTAAAAAGTAATACCACCAAATTATTTACTTGAAACTCTTAACGCTTTTTAAATCCAACAAACATTATTAACGTTCTACATGTTTATTCTTCGTGTCTACATATTTGCGGCCCTCTGGTGCTACAGGGCTCCGAATTATAAAGCGTAACCTGACGTCATGTAACGTAACTATATCGGTGCGTGAGAAACAGCGTCCTGTAATCGAGTTTCGAATTCTAAGAGTTCGTCCACATGTGGAGCACCTTCTCCTTCACCATGACAGTGCCAGAGTACACATGAGCGTTGCGACGTCTGGGACAATCCAATGCTATGTGTCCAGTCATCCATCATACTCCATACAGTCCCGACTTCGCCCCATCCGATTTTCATATGTTTCTCGAACAAAGATCACCTTCGAGGGCTTCACTTTGTCTGTGATGAAGCGGTGCAAGCAGAGGTAAGGTTTTTGCTAACGAACGAAGTCAAACAAATGTTCAACTGTGTGTGAAATCTTGTGGGACTTAACTGCTAGGTCATCAGTCCCTAAGCTTACACACTACTTAACCTAAATTATCCTAAGGATAAACACACACACACCCATGCCCGAGGGAGGACTCGAACCTCCGTCGGGAGAAGTCATACATTCTACAGTGACTATAGGCCTATATCTCTGACGTCGATCTCTTGCAGAATTTTGGAACGTGTTTCATGCTCGCGTCTTATGACATTCCGAGTGAAACCCAGTTCGCCCTGTTCATTCACGAAGACACAAAAAGCAACTGACACAGGCGTCCGGGTATATGCCGTGTTCCTTGATTTCCGAAAGGCATTTGATAGAGTTCCACACTGCTGCCCAATGAACAAAATACAAGCGTATGGAATATCAGATCAACTGTCACTGGATTGAAGAGTTTCTAGCATACAGAACACAGTATGTTATTCTGAGGACCGGCCGCTGTTGCCGAGCCGCTCTCAGCGCTTCAGTCTGGAACCGCGCGACCGCTACGGACGCAGGTTCGAATCCTGCCTCGGGCATGGATGTACGTGACGTCCTTAGGTTAGTTAGGTTTAAGTAGTTCTAAGTCTAGCGGACCGATAACTTCAGATGTTTAGTCCCATAGTGCTTAGAGCCATTTGAACCATTTGTTATTCTGAACGGAGAGAGGCTTTTAGAAGCAAAAGTTCAAAATGGTTCAAATGGCTCTGAGCACTATGGGACTCAACTGCTGAGGTCATTAGTCCCCTAGAACTTAGAACTAGTTAAACCTAACTAACCTTAGGACATCACAAACATCCATGCCCGAGGCAGGATTCGAACCTGCGACCGTAGCGGTCTTGCGGTTCCAGACTGCAGCGCCTTTAACCGCACGGCCACTTCGGCCGGCTAGAAGCAAAAGTAATTTCGGTCGTGCTCCAGGGGAGTGTTATAGGATCAATACTTCTCACAGTGTATATAAATTACTTCGCAGATGAGGGTTTAAAGAGAAGTCGCGATGCTGTAGAACTGTAGCGAAGGGTCGATGCTTTGCGCGGGGAGTGACAATTGACTCTCAACATAAACAAATGTAACGTACTGTGAATATGTAGACACATAGCTCCTTTATTGCATAATTACAGAACAATCAATGGAAGTAGTTGCTTAGATAAAATATCTACGAGTATGTGTACGGAGCAGTTTCAAGTGGAATGACCAAATAAAATTAATTGCGAGTAAGGAAGACGCCAGATTCAGATTAATGGGAAGAATCCTCAGAAAATACAGTCTATCAACAAAGAAAGCAGCTTGGAAACACTAGTTAGCCCAATGTCTGAATATTGCTCATTAGTGTGGGATCCTTACCAGATAGTACTGGTGGAGGAATTACAGAGGATCCATGGGAGAGCAACACGTTTCTTTACATATTCATTTAGTAAGCGCGAAAGTGTCACAGAGATGATCAGCCAAACCCAGTGACAGACCTTGCAAAAGAGGCGCTTTGTATCACGTTATTGTCTAATGTTATGGTCCGAGAGCGTACATTTGTGGAAGAATCAACTAGTATACCGGTTCCTCCTACGTACATCTCGCGAAGAGATCAGGAAGACAAAAGTGGAAAGATTCGAGCCCACACCAGTTCTTTCCAGCAATCGATCTTCCCGCAAACTATAAGCTGAAAAAACAATTCATGTCAAATATAAAAAAATGAGCCAAAATTCGTAGAAACACAATTAAGTAAAATGGAGTGATTAAATAAATTTAAATATTCTGGATAAACTATACAACAGAATGGACTAGAAAAATCTGCAGTAGAGTGAGAATTAACAAAATGGATAGAGCATATGGTTTGATCAAAAATATTTACACCAAGAAATGTATATCTAGAAAAACAAAACTAAAACACTACACCACAGTGGTACGACCAGAATGTTTATATGGATCTGAATGCCTAACTATGAACTATAAGATGGACAAACTAGAGCGGGATTATTAGAAAATAATGAGTGCAATAAAAACTACAGATGGTTGGAAAGTAAGAAGTAATGAGGAGATTTACAAAAATATAGAGAAAATATCTGAACTAATGGCCAAACGGAGATTAACCTTCTTCGGACACCTCTACCGAATGGATGGAAATAGACTAACGAAACAAATACTCCTATATTTCTGGAAGAAGAAATCGACAATAGCATGGATTACAGAAGTAAGGAAAGATCTAGAAAGAAACACCATCAAAGTATCAGAAATAGCAGAAAGAAACCGTTTTAAAAATAAAATACTAAATTTGGAAGGTTTGCAAAGCAGAAGAAATAAAAAATCGGGAACAACATGGACAGAAAAAAAGGAAGAGACTTCATAGGGAGAAAATAGGTAATACTGGAAATATAGGAAACAACAACAAAGGTAGAAGAGGAACTGACGTTGTTAACGTGATCCTAGTGGTTCAATACGACTTTAAAAAAAAAGGACACTGGCAACAAAGTATCCTCTTCCGCGCACCGTAGGGTGGCTTGCGGAGAATAGATCCAGATGTAGATCAATTAAATGCTCCTTTGGTAGGAGAAATGTGTTCGTCGTGAGGGTGAATATGTTGAGAAATAAATATGTAGACGTGAAGAATAAAGATGTGGAATGTTAACGAAGTTGGTTTTATTTTAAAAGCTATACGAGTTTTCACATAAAAATACGGAGGCATTACTTTGGAGCACGCCCTCGTAAGTGGCTGAGAACATGAACTCAGAAGCCACGAAGTAGGGCTTCACTGCTGTGTGAGATATTTTGTTTGTGGGACGCAAATTTCACTTAGTCATCTCATCCTACCTTCTTGCGGAACAAGTGTAACACGTCAGCACGTACATTCTGGGCCTCTAGGACAGCTAAACAAAGATGCTGCTTCAGGTGTCGGCTAAAGGTGAAGATACGTTTATAAGAGTAAATGCAAGAGGTTCTATATCAGCTAAAATCTGAGAGCTCGAGATGAAGGTTTGTGCGCCTCTGACGCTACTTCACGTCTCGGACGTAGCAAGAAAAATCTCGACAGCAAGGGGGAGCGGTGGAGAGGGCGAGTCGTAAAGAGCACAAGCTGCCAGCCACTTTCTAACTTTTTGGCAGGAAGGAGGACGGAAGGGAAGTCGCTGGAGTTTACTTAGCGCCTTGAGCCAATATTTTCTGTTTGATTAAGATACGACGCTGGGTGGCAGCAAACAGCAACAAAAACATTTTCTAGTAAGGCTGTCATCGTTTCGTCTCCCGTGAATCACTTAGACGCTGCCATAAAACTAGATCAATAACCATAGCTACTTATAGAAATCTAAGTCTATTTCATCTTTTTAACGATTCATTTAAATGCACTACTGGCCATTAAAATTGCTACACCAAGAAGAAATGCAGATGATAAACGGGTATTCATTGGACAAATATACTAGAGCTTACATGTGATTACATTTTCACTCAATTTGAGTGCATAGATCCTGAGAAATCAGTACCCAGAACAATCACCTCTGGCCGCAATAACGGCCTTGATACGCCTGGGCATTCAGTCAAACAGAGCTTGGATGGCGTGTACAGGTACAGCTGCCCATGCAGCTTCAACACGATACCACAGTTCATCAAGAGTAGTGACTGTCGTATTGTGACGAGCCAGTTGCTCGTCCACCATTGGCCAGACGTTTTCCATTGGTGAGAGATCTGGAGAATGTGCTGGCCAGGGCAGCACTCGAACATTTTCTGAATCCAGAAAGGCCCGTACAGGACCTGCGACATGCGGTCGTGCATTATCCTGCTGAAATGTAGGATTTCGTAGGGATCTAATGGAAGGTAGAGCCACGGGTCGTAACACATCTGAAATGTAACGCCCACTGTTCAAAATGCCGTCAATGCGAACAAGTCGTGACCGAGACGTGTAAGAAATGTCACCCCATACCATCACGCCAGGTGATACGCCAGTATGGCGATGACGAATACACGCTTCCAATGTGCGTTCACCGCAATGTCGTCAAACACGGATGCGACCATCATGATGCTGTAAACAGAACCTGGATTCAGCCGAAAAAATGACGTTTTACCATTCGTGCACCCAGGTTCGTCGTTGAGTACACCATCGAAGACGCTCCTGTCTGTGATGCAGCGTCAAGGGTAACCGCAGCCATGGTCTCCGAGCTGATAGTCCATGCTGCTACAAACGTCGTCGAACTGTTCGTGCAGATGGTTATTGTCTTGCAAACGTCCCCATCTGTTGACTCAGGAATCGAGACGTGGCTGCACGATCCGTTACAGCCATGCGCATAAGATGCCTATCATCTCGACTGATAGTGATACGAGGCCGTTGGGATCCAGCACGGCGTTCCGTATTAGCCTCCTGAACCCACCGATTCCATATTCTGCTAACAGTCATTGGATCGCGACCAACGCGAGCAACAATGTCGCGATACGATAAACCGCAAACGCGGTAGGCTGCAACCCGACCTTTATAGAAGTCGGAAACGTGATGGTACACATTTCTCCTTACACGAGACATCACAACAACGATTCACGAGATAACGCCGGTCAACTGCTGTTTGTGTATGAAAAATCGGTTGGAAACATTCCTCATGCCAGCACGTTGTAGGTGTCGCCACCGGCGCCAACCTTGTGTGAATGCTCTGAAAAGCTAATCATTTGCATATCACAGTATCTTTTTCCTGTCGGTTAAATTTCGCGTCTGTAGCACGTCATCTTCGTGGTGTAGCAATTTTAATGACCAGTAGTGTACTATACACGGTGAATCACTTAAATCTTGCACAGTAAATGTTTCGGAAATGGGATGTGCTATTGATGTGTGGTTTCCACTGCAATAATACCTAAGAAATGTAACTTTTATGTAAACATACCTTTTTAAAAGGGACAATGCCTATTGACATTAAAAAACAAAAAAAACAGGGTAAATTAGAATGTCAGTGGTATTTGCTTGTAGGATTATAGTGCGAGTCGTTTACTAGTTATCGTATTTTGAAAAGTTCCCACATCGACACTTGTACAATACCTATGACAGCACACACTATAGACCAACACAAGTGCCTACAGTAGTTATGTGCATTCTGACTAGTAACGAGACAATTAACCATCACAGGTTGTGCTCAAAATGACTACCGGCAGCGGCAGTACACCGTTCCAGTCTGGAATGGAACGACTGCTGCACACGTGCTAGCATTTCAGCGGAGATATGAATGACCTAGTAGATAGTGTCGGAAGTTCCATGCGGCTTTTCGCGGATGATGCTATAGTATACAGAGAAGTAGCAGCATTAGAAAATTGCAGCGAAATGCAGTAAGATCTGCAGTGGATAGGCACTTGGCGCGGCGCGTTTCGTCACAGGGTTATTTGGTAACCGTGATAGCGTTACGGATATGATTAGCAAACTCAAGTGGCAGACTCTTCAAGAGAGGCGCTCTGCATCGCGGTGTAGCTTGCTGTACAGGTTTCGAGAGGGTGCGTTTCTGGATGAGATATCGAATATACTGCTTCCCCCTGCTTATACCTCCCGAGGAGATCACGAATGTAAAATTAGAGAAATTCGAGCGCGCACGGAGGCTTTCCGGCAGTCGTTCTTCCCGCGAACCATACGCGACTGCTACCAACACCGACTCAAAGGATGGCCTCGGCGCTTGTTCGTGACGTCACTTCAGCTAGGCACGGCGAACGCCAGGTCTTTTGCAGGCATGCTCATAATGGTGGTGTCTCCCCCTCTGACACAGGAAAATGTGAAACTATTGGCGGTAGTTGACCAACACAAATTATTCTGAGAGATTTCTTCATTCAATTAATTGTGCAATTCATTACACTTCTTAACAAATAGTGTACTCTTCAACTTAAATTTCCACCTGTCTTAAGAACTGACATACAAAAACAACTTCATGGTCCAGCAGCAACAGAATTCGTGCTTCTTTACCTTATTTGTAAATCTGGGGAAGTTACGTTTGTACTGGGTTGCATTTACAAGAAACTGTGAACATATCGATGCTCTTCTTTAGGTATCTTGGTTGACTATGGAGTGAGGAGCGCTGAATGTTAATGAAATATCTTGCGATTGTACACGTTGGGGGAGGGGGTGGGGGACAGAAGAAGAGACAAAAGAGAGATACTTGTTTTATCAAATAAAAATTTTTAACTTATAAAGTTTCTCCTTTCAGTTGCAAGAGGGGAATATTTATCTTTTCTAATGTGCATGTTTGAAAATGTTTAAGCTCAGCAGTATTTTCGATGTATGAAGCTATTTTGTTTCCTGTTTAGAATTGCTTTCGTTGAAAACGACTGTTATCTAATGACTGGCAACAGTTGTACATTTACACATGTAAATTAGTTCACATTTCCAGTGACGATGTCAAACGAAAATGAATAAACAAATAAAAGAAACGAGTTCATTGTACGGGGGTTGGGGTAAGTTTCTATAACAAAATATATCAAGTAAATATAGTTACTTGAATGTAAAATTTCCGAAGCTCGCAATGGGTTAAAGCAAGTGGCTCTGAGCACTATGGGACTTGACTGTTGAGGTCATCAGTTCCCTAGCACTTAGAACTAATTAAACCTAACTAACCTAAGGCCGTCACACACATCCATGCCCAAGGCAGGATTAGAACCTGCGACCGTAGAGGTCGCGCGGTTCCGAACTGTAGCGCCTAGAACCGCTCGGCCACCTCGGCCGGTGGGTTAAAGCGTTTTCTCATATTGATCTAAGTTTGTTTCGACAGGATTCAGTAATACGGAACTATGATCTTCATTTGTAGCTTTACGATAATAAGAAAATATTTCATCTAAATAAAACTGCAGAATCCAAAACAATACCAAACATTTTGTCCAAAAATAATAGATTTATAGCGATAAGCACGCCCAGGCGGTTCTGCCTGCAACAGACCTGGCGTTCGCCGTGCCTGGCTGACGTGACGTTACCAGCAAGCGCCGAGGCCTTCCTTTGAGTCGGTGTTGCTGGTACAGGAAAGGGAGGTAATGACAGTGGCACGTAAAGCGCCCTCCGCAACACACACCGTAGGGTGGCTTGCGTAGTATAAATGTAGATGTAGAGTAGGCTGCAGTAATACATCATAGCATATCATCGGGTGTAGTTGGTATGTCCGTGTAGACAGCGTCTTTCAGCTTTCCCCACAGGAAAGAGTCTACAAGCGTCAAATCCGGGGAACGGGCCAGCCAAAGTAGAGGTCCTGTGCTCTCAATTCAACGATCTGGAAACAATTCGTGAAGACATGGTGTCGCACTTCGTGCCCTATGAGCTGGACATGATAGCCATCCTATTGGTACCACAGGTTCCACTTCGTCTGCTGAGCAGCGTCTTCTAGCATCCGTGGAAGATGGTCTGTTAGGAGGCTGCATTACTTGTGCGCTTTCATTGTTCAGTCGTGAAAAACGGGCCTATGAGCTGATGCTCACACTCCACACGTTTACACTTCATGTACGCTGATGTTTCACCTGACGACGGACGAAGCCAACGGGCATTGCCAACAGACCAATAGTACACGTTTCGGCGGTATACACTACTGCCCATTAAAATAGCTACACCACGAAGATGACGTGCTAGAGTCGCGAAATTTAACCGACAGGAAGAAGATGCTGTGATATGCAAATGAGTAGCTTTTCAGAGCATTCACCCAAGGTTGGCGCCGGTAGCGACACCTACAACGTGCTGACATGAGGAAAGTTTCCAACCGATTTCTCATACACAAACAACAGTTGACCGGCATTGCCTGGTGAAACGTTGTTGTGATGCCTCGTGTAAGGAGGAGAAATGCGTACCATCACGTTTCCGACTTTGATAATGGTCGGATTGTAGCCTATCGCGATTGCGGTTTATCGTATCGGGACATTGCTGTTGGCGTTGGTCGAGATCCAATGACTGTAAACAGAATATAGAAACGGTGGGTTCAGGAGGGTAATAAGGAGCGCCGTGCTTGGATCCCAACGGCCTCGTATAAATAGCAGTCGAGATGGCAGGCATCTTATCCGTATGGCTGTAACGGATCGTGTAGCCGCGTCTCGATCCCTGAGTCAACAGATGGGACGTTTGCAAGACAAAAACCATCTGCACGAACAGTTCAACGACGTTTGCAGCAGCAAGGTCTATCAGCTCAGAGACAATGGCTGCGGTTACCCTTGACGCTACATCACAGACTGGAGCGCCTGCGATGGTGTACTCAACGACGAACCTGGGTGCACGAATGGCAAAACGACGTTTTTTCGGATGAATCCAGGTTCTGTTTACAGCATCATGATGGTCGCATCCGTGTTTGCCCACATCGCGGTGAACGCACATTGGAACCCTGTATTCGTCATCGCCATACTGGCGTATCACCTGGCGTGGTGGTATGGGGTGCCATTGGTTACACATGTCGGTGACCTCTTGTTCGCATTGAAGGCATTTTGAACAGTGGACGTTACATTTAAGATGTGTTACGACCCGTGGCTCTACCCTTCATTAGATCCCTGCGAAACCCTACATTTCAGCAGGATAATGCACGACCGCATGTTGCATGTCCTGTGCGGGACTTTCTGGATACAGAAAATGTTTGACTCCTGCCTTGGCCAGCACGTTCTCCAGATCTCTCACCAATTGAGAACTTCTGGTCAATGTTGGCCGAGCAACTGGCTCCTCACAATACGCCAGTCACTACTCTTGATGAACTGTGGTATCGTGTTGAAGCTGCATGGGCAGCTGTACCTGTACACGCCATCCAAGCTCTGTTTGGCTCAATGCCCAGGCGTATGAAGGCCGTTATTACGGCCAGATGTGGTTGTTCTGGATACTGATTTCTCAGGATCTATGCACCTAAAATGCGTGAAAAAATAATCACATGTCAGTTCTAGTATAATATATTTGTCCAATGAATACTCGTTTATCATCTGCGTTTCTTCTTTGTGTAGCAATTTTAATGGCCGGTAGTGTACGTCGCCATGATTAGTAAATGTGGTTTCATCACTAAAGAAGATAAATGACACATCTGAAATATCCCATCTTAATACCCATGTACAGAAGTTACTTCTCATAATCTTTTCCATGCAGCTCTTGACGGAGAGAGATGTTACAGGCATGGATCCTATGTCCATAGAGAATACACGGAACACTCATGCCGCTTCCGCCTGCGATTGCGCGCGTGCTAAAGTGCGGATCAATTTCAGCAGCAGCAAGAACGTTTATTTCCCAATCTCCCGGTGTCACTTGTTTCCTTGTGTTACGTTATGTATGTGCTACACTACCACTTTCACGTAACTGTTTCAACAGTCTGATAAATAATTTCCCAGGTGGTTGATGTCTGTAAGGATGTTTTGCAACATACAACGTACAAGAATGAACTGCATTCTTCTTACAATCTCCATACCCCACGAGCATATTGGTTTTCTCCGCGTTGATAAATGTCGTCGACCGTTCACGACCAACTTTTTGGACTGTCATACACCAAATGATTTGTAAATCGCAGTGGACTCAGGGAACATACAAGCACGCTCGAGGCAAACATAACAACATCGCACCTAGCACCTCCACAGTTTTAACAGTACAAACAAGTGTCGCTGTGGCAACTTTTCATAATACGATATCTCGTAAATTACCCGAATCCTGCAGCAAACACCACTGACATTCTACACTGGAGCACCAAAGAAACTGGTACAAGCATGCGTATTCAAATACAGATATACAGGGTGTTTCAAAAATGACCGGTATATTTGAAACGGCAATAAAAACTAAACGAGCAGCGATAGAAATACACCGTTTGTTGCAATATGCTTGGGACAACAGTACATTTTCAGGCAGACAAACTTTCGAAATTACAGTAGTTACAATTTTCAACAACAGATGGCGCTGCGGTCTGGGAAACTCTATAGTACGATATTTTCCACATATCCACCATGCGTAGCAATAATATGGCGTAGTCTCTGAATGAAATTACCCGAAACCTTTGACAACGTGTCTGGCGGAATGGCTTCACATGCAGATGAGATGTACTGCTTCAGCTGTTCAATTGTTTCTGGATTCTGGCGGTACACCTGGTCTTTCAAGTGTCCCCACAGAAAGAAGTCACAGGGGTTCATGTCTGGCGAATAGGGAGGCCAATCCACGCCGCCTCCTGTATGTTTCGGATAGCCCAAAGCAATCACACGATCATCGAAATATTCATTCAGGAAATTAAAGACGTCGGCCGTGCGATGTGGCCGGGCACCATCTTGCATAAACCACGAGGTGTTCGCAGTGTCGTCTAAGGCAGTTTGTACCGCCACAAATTCACGAAGAATGTCCAGATAGCGTGATGCAGTAATCGTTTCGGATCTGAAAAATGGGCCAATGATTCCTTTGGAAGAAATGGCGGCCCAGACAAGTACTTTTTGAGGATGCAGGGACGATGGGACTGCAACATGGGGCTTTTCGGTTCCCCATATGCGCCAGTTCTGTTTATTGACGAAGCCGTCCAGGTAAAAATAAGCTTCATCAGTAAACCAAATGCTGCCCACATGCATATCGCCGTCATCAATCCTGTGCACTATATCGTTAGCGAATGTCTCTCGTGCAGCAATGGTAGCGGCGCTGAGGGGTTGCCGCGTTTGAATTTTGTATGGATAGAGGTGTAAACTCTGGCGCATGAGACGATACGTGGACGTTGGCGTCATTTGGACCGCAGCTGCAACACGGCGAACGGAAACCCGAGGCCGCTGTTGGATCACCTGCTGCACTAGCTGCGCCTTGCCCTCTGTGGTTGCCGTATGCGGTCGCCCTACCTTTCCAGCACGTTCATCCGTCACGTTCCCAGTCCGTTGAAATTTTTCAAACAGATCCTTTATTGTATCGCTTTTCGGTCCTTTGGTTACATTAAACCTCCGTTGAAAACTTCGTCTTGTTGCAATAACACTGTGTTCTAGGCGGTGGAATTCCAACACCAGAAAAATCCTCTGTTCTAAGGAATAAACCATGTTGTCTACAGCACACTTGCACGTTGTGAACAGCACACGCTTACAGCAGAAAGACGACGTACAGAATGGCGCACCCACAGACTGCGTTGTCTTCTATATCTTTCACATCACTTGCAGCGCCATCTGTTGTTGAAAATTGTAACTACTGTAATTTCGAAAGTTTGTCCGCCTGAAAATGTACTGTAGTCCCAAGCATATTGCAACAAACGGTGTATTTCTATCGCTGCTCGTTTAGTTTTTTCAAATATACCGGTCATTTTTGAAACACCCTGTATGTAAACAGGCGGAATACGGCGCTGGTGTCTGCATCGTCTAAATAAGACAATAAGTAAATTTGGAACTTTGTGGTAAGATCTTAAGGGACCAAACTGCTGAGGTCATCGGTCCCTAAGCTTACACATTACTTAATCTAACTTATGCTAAGGACAACACACACACCTAAGCCCGAGGAACGACTCTACCTCCGACGGAGGGAGCCGCGCGGGCCGTGACAAGACTGCCTAGACCGCGCGTCTACATCGCGCGGAGACAATAACTGTCTGGCGCAGTTGTTAGATCGGTTACTGCTGCTACAATAGCAAGTTATCAAGATTTAAGTGAGTTTGAACGTGGTGTTATAGTCGGCGCAGGAGCGATGGGATGCAGTATCCCCGAGATAGCGATGAAGTGGGAATTTTCGCGTACAACCATTTCATGAGTGTACCGTGAATATAAGGAATTCGGTAAAACATCAAATCTCCGACATCGCTGGGGCCGGAAAAAGATACTGCAAGAACGGGACCAAAAACGACTGGAGAGAATCGTTCAACGCTACAGAAGTGCAACACTTCCACAGATTGCTGTAGATTTCGATGCTGGGCCATCAACACGTGTCAGCGTGCGGTTCATTCAATGAAACATCATTAATATGGGATTTCGGAGCCGAAGGCTCAGTCATGTACCCTTGATGACTGCACGACACAAAGCTTTCGCGCGTCGCCTGGGACCGTCAACACCGACATTGGACTGTTGATGACTAGAAACATGTTGTCTGGTCGGTCGAGTTTCGTTTCAAATTGTACACAGCGGATGGACGTGTACGGGTATGGAGACAACCTCATGAATCCATGGACACTGCATTTCAGCAGGGGACTGTTCAAGTTGTTGTAGGCTATGTAATGGTGTGAGTAGTGTGCAGTAGGAGTGGTATGGGACCCCTGATACATGTAGATGCGGGTCTGACAGATGACACGTACGTAAGCATCCTGTCTGATCACCTGTACCCGTTCATGTCCATTGTGCATTCCGACGGACTTGGGCTATTCCAACAGGATTATATTTCACCCCACACGTCCAGAATTGCTACAGAGTGTCTCCAGGAACACTTTTCTGATTTTAAACATTTCCACTGGAAACCAAACTACTCAGACATGAACATTATTGAGGATAGAATTGGAAGGAAAATCAGCAGTGGCCGTACTTTGTT
This sequence comes from Schistocerca serialis cubense, assembly GCF_023864345.2. NCBI lineage: Eukaryota > Metazoa > Arthropoda > Insecta > Orthoptera > Acrididae > Schistocerca > Schistocerca serialis. The sequence continues at coordinate 858,722,618 of NC_064640.1, read as the reverse complement.
GTTTTATTGTCAGCAAAATCGATTTTCAGTCACTTAGTGACCATCCTCAGTGCCAGAAGTTAAAAATTTTTTCACGTAACGATCAGAGAGTATAAAACCGAAAACCACAAGTACACCTGCGTGTGAACATAACAGTTGGTAGGAACATACCCGTAAAACACAATTAAAATTGGTAGGCACTGGTATCAAGCTATAACCACAAGCTTAGAGCGATCACACAAACTGAGGCCGCTGCTTACATGCACCTGTACAGCAGACCTCTGTGTGACAGGGCTTGGAACGCCCTCTATGTCACATGTGTCACGTGAAGACTTAATATTACTGGTTTTGCAAGACATTAACACAACATACCTCTTGTGCATTTGTGACTCATGAAGTAATTCAAATTAAAATGTACGTAAAAACATAGCAGACGAAGGGGGAAGATTCAAATGGTTCAAATGGCTCTGAGCACTATGGGACTTAACATCTGTTGTCATCAGTCCCCTAGAACTTAGAACTACTTAAACCTAACTAACCTAAGGACATCACACACATCCATACCCGATGCAGGATTCGAACCTGCGACCGTAGCAGTCGCGCGGTTACGGACTGAGCGCCTGAACCGCTAGACCACCGCGGCCGGCGGGGGGAAGTTTATGTGATCGCTCTAAGCTTGTGGTTATAGCTTGATACCAGTGCCTACCAATCTTAATTGTATATTACAGGTATGTTCCTACCAACTGTTATGTTCATACGCAGGTGTAGTTGTGATTTTGGGTTTTATACTCTCTGATCGTTACTTGGAAAAATTTTTAACTTCTAGCACTGAGGATGATCAATAAGTGACCGAAAATCGATGTTGCTGACAATAAAACAACAAAATACGGCCAATGCTGATTTTGCTTCCAATTCTATCCACTATTTGGTCGTGGTGCACACAACACGCCATGGAGTCGCCAATCAATAACATTATTGAGCATATCCTGGATGCCTTAGAACGCACTTTTCGCAAGAGGTCTCCGCCCCCTCGTACTCTTACGCATATACGGACAGCCGTGCAGGTTTCATGGTCTCAGTTCCCTCCACCACTGCTTCAGACCTTAGTCGAGTCTATGCCACGTCGTGTTGCGGCACTTCTGCGTGCTCATGTTGCCCTACACGATATTAGTCAGGTATACCAGTTTTTTGGCTCTTCACTGCAGTTTCCTCTACTTTCAGTCTGTTAGTTTCAGTAAGCATTTTTCTGTTTAAAGAAGTGTATATTTTAACAAAACGTACATTTTCTAAGTATTATTACAATTTGTTTATTGCCTAACAATACGAGCCCTGACTACCAACCAATTCTGTGAAAATCGCACATCAGTAGCATCTTCTATTTCCGCAATAATTTCGGTGCAAGTTTTAGGTGATTCACCCTGTATATATCTCAGTTCTACTTTCTTCAAACGGCACTTCTCTTTTCAGTAATTTTTCAGAGACGAATGAATAAAGTGGCTTAGAAATTATTGCACTTGCATTTCTACACGAGGGGAATGAAAGATAGTTTTTAAGATGTTTCCTTTCTCAAAGCTTTTATTTCATTAATGTGGACGGCATTTCACCAATGCTGCTTATAGCAGCAGGTATGCTGTAGATATTACAACAACACGAACCAGATCTAGAGTGACAGATCACTGTAACAAAAAACAGGCAACTGACAATCAAAGCTCAAGAAAATTAAGTAACGCAGACTTTGCGTCACTTCAACGATGAGCAGTGAGTAATGATAATGATAGAAATTGTCGTACCATGGTGTGAAATCATAGTTACACCATTATTAATTAAGTGGTGCGTTGCTGTTTTAGGGAGAGGGAACATCTGTACGCCGATTGCTGTCATTTCTACTGAATGTTTATAACTAGGTACAGCTGCTCACAGAGGTTCAGTGTGGCCTGTAATTATCATATGACAGTGAAAGTTAACAGATATTCTGATGCGTTAATGCGGAACCGATTTACGCTGAAAAAAATAAGTTCCAATTTTGGCCAACATGTACAAATATGGCTCTGTGAATACAAGAAAGACGTGTAGAAATGTTTCCACATGTAATGGATTACGAACGAACGTGGGCAGAAAAGGTCAGACGAGTGAGGAAGGCAAAACATTGATTTTATCACTAACCGCTGCTTGCACATGTGTTGAATATGAGCACCGGAAACGTCGACGAAGTGCTGTGCAGCGCCAGATGTGTACCTGGGGGCCAAAACTGGAATCAATTTCACTACGGTCGCAGGTTCGAATCCTGCCTCGGGCGTAGATGTGTGTGATGTCCTTAGGTTAGTTACGTTTAAGTAGTTCTAAGTTCTAGGGGACTTATGACCACAGCAGTTGACTCCCAAAGTGCTCAGAGCCATTTGAACAATTTTTTTTTTTTTTGGAATTAATTTTTCCAGCGTAATTCCGTTCAGTACTACCGCATTCGCATATCTGCCTAATTTCGCAGCTGTACGATAATTGCTGCCCACACTGGACGTCCACGAATAGTTGCACTTTAGTTAGGTCAACATACAGCTCCACAGGATCGTACTGTATCGATTCTGCCAATGCTGAATGCACTGTCATATGTTATCTGACGGATTACTCTTCGGTTCCAGCCGTACTGAAAATGTAACCATCAAATTCCTCAGAAGATACGAAATTTAATGGACGTAATTAATAATAAGTGAAATCAACAGAAACGATTCCTCCAGGGTTGTTGTTGCTGCTCTACATCTTATACCCTCCTTTTAAGACATTGTCCATTCCGTTCAACTGCCCTTCCAAGTCCTTTGCTGTCTCCAACAGAATTACAGTGTCATCGGCGAACCTCAAAGTTTTTATTTCTTCTTCATGGATTTTAATGCCTACTCCAAACTTTTCTTTTGTTTCTTTTACTGCTTGCTCAATATACAGATTGAATAGCATCGGGGAGAGGCTACAAATCTGTCTCACTCTCTTCCCAACCACTGCTTCCCTTTCATGTCCCTCGACTCTTATAACTGCCATCTGCTTTCTGTACAAATTGTAAATAGCCTTTCGCTCCCTGTATTTTACCCCTGCCACCTGCAGGATTTGAAAGAGAGTATTCCAGTCAACATTGTGAAAAGCTTTCTCTAAGCCTACAAATGCTAGAAACGTAGGTTTGCCTTTCCATAATCTTCCTTCTAAGATAAGTCGTAAGGTCAGTATTGCCTCACGTGTTCCAACATTTCTACGGAATCCAAACTGATCTTCCCCGAGGTCAGCTTCTACCAGTTTTTCCATTCGTCTGCAGTATTTTGCAGCTGTGACTCATTAAACTGATAGTTCGGTAATTTTCAAATCTGTCAACACCTGCTTTCTTTGGGATTGAAATTATTATATTGTTCTTGAAGTCTGAGGGAATTTCGCCTGTTTCATACATCTTGCTCACCAGATGGTAGAGTTTTGTCAGGACTGGCTCTTCCAAGGCCGTCTGTAGTTCTAATGGAATGTTGTCTACTCCCGGAGCCTTGTTTCGACTCAGGTCTTTCAGTGCTCTGACAAACTCTTCACGCAGTACCGTATCTCCCATTTCATCTTCATCTACATCCTCTTCCATTTCCATAATATTGTCCTCAAGTACATCGCCCTTGTATAGACCCTCTATATACTCCTTCCACCTTTCTGCTTTCCCTTCTTTGCTTAGAACTTGGTTTCCATCTGAGCTCTTGATATTCATGCAGGTGGTTCTCATTTCTACAAAGGTCTCTTTAATTTTCCTGTAGGCAGTATCTATCTTACCCCTTGTGAGGTAAGCCTCTACATCCTTACATTTGTCCTCTAGCCATCCCTGCTTAGCCATTTTGCACTTCCTGTCGATCTCATTTTTGAGACGTTTGTATTTCTTTTTGCCTGCTTCATTTACTGCATTTTTGTATTTTCTCCTTTCATCAATTAAATTCAGTATCTCTTCTGTTACCCAAGGATTTCTACTAGCACCCGTCTTTTCACCTACTTGATCCTCTGCTGCCTTCACTATTTCATTCCTCAAAAGGTTCTGAACGAAATAACATTAAACAACACACACAGTTTATAATTAATATGCATTATTGATGAATAATCTCATTACATCTTTCATGACCGCCTGAGAGAGTCCTACCGGCATTTTGTCTATTGCACGGGGGATGTTTAATAAGTAATGCGACACATTTTTTTGCTCGTCCAGTTTCTGTTGAAAAAATGCGAAATTTTTTGAGGGCCGTCGTGGGATATTCCCGTCTCAGTCCCTGTAGCCTTATAACGTTCCGATAGGTGCCGGAACTATTAGTAGCCTTCAAAATGGCATCTGTAAAGGAGGTGCGATACAAGAAGAGAGCTGTCATTGAGTTTCTTTAGGCGGAAAAACAGAGCATGAATACTTAGGGAAACCTGGCAGAGAAAAAACGCAGGTGAGCCGTTGAGCGAGGCATCTGTCACAATTGCAAAAAAGTCATGCATACCTGTCAAATCTCCCACATGTCGGACGGCCGTACACAGCACCTTCGTCACCACAAAATGCAAACAAATTTCTTTCTGCTTCTCCACGACAACGCAAGGCCTCACACAAGCCTGCGTATCCGAGAGGGGATCACAAAACTTCATTGGACTGTTCTTCATTCACCCTACAGCCCGGATGTCGCACCTTCTGACTTCCAACTGTATGGCCCAATGAAGGCAACTTTCCGCGGGAGACAATGCGTGGATAATGGGAAATTGAAAATTTGTGGTAACGTCTTATGGGACCAAGCTGCTGAGGTCATCGGTCCATAAGCTTACACACTGTTTATCCTAACTCAAACTAACTTAGGCAAAGGACGACACACACACCCATTCCCGATGTAGGACTCGAATCTCCGCCGGAAGGGGGGGGGGGGGGCGGGGGCGCATGGACCGTGACAAGACGCCTTAGCCCACGTGGATACACCTCGCGGCCTGTGGATAATGGGGAGGTTGTTGATGCAGCAAGACGTTGGCTCCGACGTAGACCAATATAGTGGTACCATGTGGGCATACAGGCCCCACCAGTAAGGTGGCGTAAGGCCGTCGCACTGAACGGAGAGTACGCTGAAAAATAGTGTTTTGTAGCCAAGAGAGTGGGGAACAATATGTACCCGCCAGGTTAGCCGATAGCGCTAATGCGCTGCTTCCTGGACTCGGGTAGGCGCGCCAGCCCCGGACCGAATCCGCTCGGCGGATTAATGACGGCGGCCGGTGTGCCGACCAGCCTGGATGTGGTTTTTAGGCGGTTTTCCACATCCCCCTAGGTGAATACCGGGCTGGTCCCCACATTCCGCCTCAGCTACACGGCTCGCAGACATTTGATCACTTTCGCACTATTCCATGGATTGCACTAGTCGCAGGCAGCGGGGGGAACACTAATTCTGTCCCAGGGCGTACGGGGTGGCGGCAGGAAGGGCATTCGGCCACCCCTTAAACTAACATTGCCAAATCCGATTAAGCACGCCAACCCTGCCTAACTGCGGGAAAAGGCACAAGTGAAAGAAAGAAAGAAGGAAAGAGTGGGGAACAATATGGTCTAATGGAATCTTGAATAAAACCGACCTGCTTTCAGAAAAAAATGTTTTGCATTACTTTCGTATAACATCGTCTTTAACCTCATTTGTCGAAATAGTTATGTCCCAAGTAGAGTCAAACAGTAAAGTAACATTTAAGCTATATGGTGTATTATTTGTTTTGGAAATATTTTGTACTCAGTAACGGCTTGTTTTGCCCGCTCGGTTGGCCATGCGGTCTAACGCACGGCTTTCCGGGCGGGAAGGAGCGCCTGGTCCCCGGCACAAATTCGCCCGGCGGATTTGTGTCGAGATCCGGTGTACTGGCCAATCTGCGGATGGTTTTTAGGCGGTTTTTCATCTGCCTCGGCGAATGCGGGCTGGTTCCCCTTGTTCCGCCTCAGTTACACTATGTCGGCGACTGCTGCGCAAACAAGTCATCCACGTACGCGTACACCACCATTACTCTACCACGCAAAACATAGGGGTTACACTCGTCTGGTGTGAGACGTTCCCAGGGGGGTCCATCGGGGGCTGAAAAACACAATAACCCTGGGTTCGGTGTGGGGAGGCGGAGGGGTGAAGTGGACTGCGGTAGTCGTCGTGGGGTTCTGGAGCACTGCGACTGCGGCGGTGACGGAGCCTCTCCGTCGTTTCTAGGTCCCCCGTTAACATACAATACAATAAATTCAATGCAACTGTTCTTTTTTCTTTTACTAACTTTTGTTTTTTGAGAAACAGCTCATTAGTTACTATGTAATTACGATTTATACCATTCACAAAAGCTGCAAAAATATGCTTCGTAGTCATTGAGCATAATTATGTAAATCAATTATTTTATACAGATGTGTGATTCTATTACATTTTTGTTTCAACATTTACATCAACATCTAGATATAAACTCCTCAAACCACTGTGCAGTGCGTGGCTGAGGGTAAATCGTTACACAATTAGCGATTTTCTGTCCTATTGGATTCACGTACTGAGCGAGAGGGTAAAGAACAGTCTATATACCTCTGTACGTACGCTAGTCTCAGTTATGTTATTCACGAGACCCTTACGCGAGAGATACAATGGCTGCGTCATAGTTGTCCCATAGTCTTCTTCGAGTACAGACACTCCAAATTTCTTCAAGAAGGTTTTGCGAGAACCATGTCGCCTTCTCATTTTATAATAATGTACCAACTAGTAACTTGGCCCTGATTAAATCATACACGATTTTAAGCTCTGATTTCAAGCCTGCAAAAAATGTTCTTAACATGTTGTGCCTTCTAGCAAGAAAATTATAACATCTACGTCGGTAACCAAATCGGCAGTTATGTTATCATTGAAATACTTATAGGTTTTGTACAGGATCATTGTGTGATATACTTTAGTTATAAAGTGTAAACCCAACGTTTGAACCGTATTTCAACAGATTTCCTCAAGGTAAGACTGGTATTGGTGGATGAGAGGTGCCTGTATTTACTGCAGACGATCGGTGTCAATACGTCATATCTGTGAAACTTTATTGGCCCTAGAATACAATGGGCTAGTCATGACTAAAGGAAGAGGGTAGGAAAGGATGCAATCATCTAACTAAATATTGCAGAAGTATATGAACTACGTTGTGATTGCGAATTTGCCTACATAGGACAGAGTAGGAGACTAGTTAGCACACGAGTAGCAGAAATGAACGCTATGTGCGATTAGCACAGGATAATAAATCGGAGATAGCGGAACACTGCCGTCATTGTGCACAGCCTATCTTGTTCCAGGAAGCCCGAGTGTTGGCTAAACAGTCGTGAACTTGCAAACTTAAAATTCTGGAGGTGATAAAATTATTAAACAGCTTAGTAACGTAACAGACAGGAAGGCTTGGGCTGTTGACAAAATATCAATGTATCGATATTTTTTCTAAGATATAATGATATGTATCGGCGCCGACTGTTTCATCGATATATCTATACACCGTAATCGAATCGACAATATCGAGTGCCGATATTTTTATTACATATTATATTTTTTCGCATTTTTTTTTTTTTGAAATTGTAGTACAACATAATTTTACTTTCACCGTGTAAAATTGTCTTTCTGCTTTTTGAGATTTCGTCACTTCCGATCTTTCTCTTTGACTGTGTGAGGCAAGAGTAGATGGCACAAAGAAGTCCGATTGCATTGGGTGGCGGCGATGTGAATGAAGCAAGAGAATATTTGATGTGGAGAAATGGCACACCAGTTTCGTTAAAATTAATTTTTAACGCAACTAGTGAGCTATTTCTTCACATCGGCATTCTTCAGAAACAGTTGCTAAATAACAATACGGGTCTTTGTGGTGGCCGGAGACGTGTGAGGGGAAATACTGACGTAACCGGAGCTCAGTGCTACCAACAGAAACTGCAACGTTTTACTTCAGCACGCAATTTTGACACTACAGCTGTTAGATCCATGGCGTTTGCAGAAATAAAAAACAAGGAAGACGACAAGAAGTGTTCCAGAAAAATACGATATGCGACTAAACCGAACGACGGACCCATCGGACACCTTTTATTGGGCCTCTTACTTGCAGTTACCATTGTTTGCAAAACGGTTATCGCCAAGCGTGGACGTGCTTCGTTTTCCTTTCAATTCTTGCTCCCCAGGGTGATAAGCAGGCTGATATCTGTTATATAATTATTGAGAAGGCACATCATCCACTGTAATTTACGACACGTTAGATAAGTAATTAAAGATAATTGAGGGTCACTGTAGACCATTTTGATAGTTTCCTCTTTTGTGAAACTTAATTTAAACCTAGATTATAGATGTGATAAGGCATAGGTCATCCTTCGATCTATTGTAGAACTTGGAAACCCACACAGGGAATATTCGTTCAAATTTTTGTTGAACGCAGTTGGTTTTTATCATCCTGTATTAAAATATTTACTTTTATCAATAGTGCAATTTATAAACAATGTTTTGTGAGTAGAATAAAATTTCCAATGGTAAACTTAACTGCTTTTTCGACGTTATTTTACCAGCTAACTAAAAATAGGAAAGCCTTGAACCCCTTCCACTAAATTTAGTTATTATTAAGATTTTTTTACAGGGAGTGCAGTGGAGCTGAATCTGAAATCATTAAGTATTTGGTTATATCATCGCTAGTCTCACTGAACTCTTCTGAACTCTACATGTCATGTGTGGTCTGGCGTCTCCTTACCAGCAACAGGTCCCAGGTTCAAACTAGTCAATTTCGCGTCGTTGCGCGAAAGTGGTAGGGAGACACGACTTAGAACAAACAGACACCACGCAGAATGTTAGATAGCGTATTATATTCTAGGGCTACAAAGTTTCACAAATATGACGTATTAACACAAATGGTCGGCAACAAATAGAGGCACCTTTCCTCTACCAAAACTAGTCTTGCTCAGTGGGAGGCCGTTGTAATACGGTCGAAAAGTTCGTTTTACAGTTTATCATTAAGGTATTTTATACAATGACGGGGTACAACGCCCAGAAGAATTTTCATCATTAAACCGGCTGTCGAAGCCTATGTAGTTTTGTCTATAGTTACGTCCTTGGTAGAATGCGGACCATGTTAATCATATCTTGCTTACTGCCTAAACAGTATTTCCATAAGACATTAAGCCATCAGGCTACACGAAGAGACACACAGTTTGAAGTTGTTGTTGTGTTGCTCAGACCAAGGGATTGGTATTCGTAGATCGCTGTTTACTTATCGGTATTGTTGGATTGTGTATAGCTGCTACCGTAAATAGTGAACAACAGTGTTTCTGAAGGAGCAACTTATTTCTATTAAAACAGTGCAGGAATAGAAACCTCTTCGTCGCCAGTGATCCCCATTTAAGATAACAAAAGCATCTTCTCGGCGCTTCTCATACCCCCGTTGGTATTCTCACTTGGAAACCTCAAAGTTTTCTCCTACTTATACCTCTGACTTCTCTACTTCAATCCGGCCATGGTCCCATTTGGGATCTGGTGATTCGACGTGATGAGCTGCCATTCATGAACAGCATGCCAAGGGATGTTGTACCTTAGGCTCCTCTGTAGTGTCGACAGTTGCTTCATAACTCATGCTAGCAGACTGCTGCTGATTCGCCATTACCACGTCGAAATACTTGACTCAGTGGTCTCTACTCGTTAACAGCCTGTTACGTAGTGCTTTCAACATTTGGGTTCTGTGGTATCCATCAACGAGGACTGACGATATATGGAGCTAAAACTAAACTCCGTCCGAAAAGGCCATGAAGGCCTAACGGTGCCGACCGGCCACCGCGTCTTCCTCAGCCCATAGGCGTTACTGGATGCGGATATGGAGGGGCATGAAGTCAGCATATCGCTCTCCCGGCCTTATGTCTGTTTCCGAGAACGGAGCCGCTACTCCTCAATCAAGTAGCTCCTCAGTTTGCCTCACAAGGGCTGAGTGCACCCCGCTTGCCAACAGCGCTCGGCAGACCGGATGGTCACCCATCCAAGTGCTAGCCCAGCCCAACAGCGCTTAACTTCCGTGATCTGACGGGAACCGGTGTTACCACTGCGGCAATGCCGTTGGCGATATATGGAGCTAATTCTATTAAATTATGAGGGAAGGAAAAGGCTTGTATTTGAATATATATACACTGACGGAAAAAATAACACAACACGAAGAAGGAGTTGTGCTACATAACCGAAAGTGGGCGTGTTTCTACATCTGAAAGACGATGTCTATTCAAATTTCGCGTCAGTTCCATAAGAGTGGCGCTAGGGGTGCCGCTATGAGGATGTAAATTAGGTTTGCTTTAAATACACGTGAGCGTTATTTACCTCTTAGATTGGACGTGGTTAGTTGATGTTAGTCAACAATGCTTTTAAGGCGACAAAGATGCCATTATCAGCACGTCCTTGAGTTCGAACGAAGTCGTGTAACAGAGCTAAGATAAGCGGACTGTTCTTCCAGCGATACTGCAGAGAGATCTGCGGGGATGTAGCCACTGCACGTGACTGGTCGCAACGGTGGTCGCGAGAACCTACGGCCGCAAGAAGACCGGCCATCGAACGGCCAATTGGTACTGCCGAGAGGGAAGATCATCGTGTTCAGCCTATGGTTGTGACACATCGTTCTGCATCTGCAGCAGAAAATCCTGCAGTAGTCGGTACTACAGTCACACAACGAACTGCTAGAAATCGGTTGCGTCAAGGACAGTTCCGAATCAGATGCCTTTTTGTATGTTCCGACTGACCCAAACCACCGCCATTTGCCACTTCAATGGTGTCAAGCGAGAGCCCATTGGAGGGCAGTGTGGAGGTCTGTTGTGTTTTCTGACGAAAGCTAGTTCTGCTTTGGTGTCAGTGATGGCCGTGTGTTGTTTAGAAGGAGGCCAGCTTAGGGTCTGCAACCAACCTGTCTGCATGCTAGACACACTGGAACTTATAACGGATCTTTTACGTTGGGATAAATTTATTTTATTTTTTGTTAGATGTTTTCGTTAAATAGCTGAATAAATTGTAATTAGGAATAATTTAATTAAGCAGAGTAGAAAAGATAAAGTCAAAGAGATGTTCATTGGACGGACATTGTCGCAATGTAACGTCGTTGCGTTGTTCGGTTGTTAAAACAAGTCGTTTGTATTCCGTTCTGCTGTTCGGTCGTGCGCGAATCTGAAAGGAATTAATTCGGGGACTAGAATAAACTTCAACATAATAGTTACGATTCGATGTTCCGACAAAAGGGGTTAACGTCAGTGTTAATTTGAATTGTGGGCGACAGGATTAGTTTTGACAGATACGTGAAAACGGACGTAACGAAAGTTGTTCGCATATCATCCTTGAACGTGACTTTTTACTTAATTAACGATTGCGGGCTCATTAAAAGCTATTATCTCATGATTAGGATCAATCCCTATTTCCTCCTAGATAGTATCATTTATTAACATTTACGTCATAAGAAAAAGGATTATTAATAAAAGTGATGCTAAATGACAATTACGTGTTATTCCGTTAATGTGGAACCGACGTAATATCTCTGAAATGACATTGATATATAATTTGTGTTAAATACTGAACTGAGATAGGAAGTAAATTGAAATTAGTGAACATTTGATACTGAGACTGTAGAAGCAGAAGCGCTTAAGGTTTCTCTTCTCTAAAATGGCAAAATAGGTAGAAACTTTAACCCAATAGTCGACATTATGTATTGCAAAGACATTAGCATTTCATACTTATTTTGACGACGCGCTGTTAAACAAAGAAACGTTGAGTCTCTGTACCAGTAATAAAATTAAATCTAAAAACATAATTAATAACGGCGAACTCCGCTTTAACAAACTGTATTGCGTGTCGTCATCGGGCAAGAACTACTCAACCCTGGAGACTTGTGTGGTGAAATTAGAAGTCGGGCATATAAAACAAACTTAAAAATCCATTAAAGCTACAGTGGAGTCGGCACAAAACGACGTGGGCAGTTATAACCTACAACTGGAGGTGTTGTCTGTGAAGTGATTTCGTATGACAGCTGGAGCACTCTCGTGGTTATACCACGCGCCCTGATTGCAGACTTGTACGGCAGTCTGGTGATTCGACAAGTTGAGCTGCCATTCATGAACAGCATGCCAAGGGATGCTTTCCAACAGGATAACGCTCGCCCACATATCGCTCTTGTAACCCAACATACTCCGAGTGGCGAAATGTTTCCTGTAACTGCTCGATCACCACATCTGTCTCCAGTCTCCATCGGACAAGTCCAGCGTCACCCACAATCAGCATTAACCGTCTCTGTACTGGCCAACCAAGTGCAACAGGCTCGGAGCTCCATCCCCCAAACTGACATCCGACACTTGTAGAACACAATGCATGCACGTTTGCATGCTTGCAATCAACATTCTCGAGGTTACACCGGTTACTAATGTACCAGCATTTCACATTTCAATGGCTTATCTCGCGCTTAGGTAAACCTGTGATCTTGCAGTATCAGTCAGTGAAATATGTTACGAAGACAGATGTCTAAATTTCATTACTCTACATTAATTATTTTTTTGGGTTGCGGCTTTTTCCGTCAGTGTAGAAGACTGATACTTGTGTTAATAACGCAGGAGTGTCATAGATTCACTTCATGATAAACCGTATAAAAAGCAATTGAGCACGCTTTATGACTGCTTTTTTCTGTGAAGATCAGTTATTTAGCGTCACTAATGAAAGCGAAACTGCTAACAGCTATAGCAGAATAAAATGTACCGGTATAGTGGGAGACCCGTGAAAAATATTTACGATTGCATCGATATACACTATTGGCCATTAAAATTGCTACACATCGAAGATGACGTGCTACAGACGCGAAATTTAACCGACAGGAAGAAGATACCGTGATATACAAATAATTAGCTTTTCAGAGTATTCACAGAATGTTGGCGCCGGTGGCGACACCTACAACGTTCTTACATGAGGAAAGTTTCCAACCGATTTCTCATACACAAACAGCAGTTGACCGGCGTTGCGTGATGAAACGTTGTTGTCCTGCCTCGTGTAAGGATGAGAAATGCGTACCATCACATTTCCCGCTTTTATAAAGATCGGATTGTAGCCTATCGCGATTGCGGTTTATCGTATCGCTACATTGCTGCTCGCGCTGGTCGAGATCCAATGACTGTTAGCAGAATATGGAATCGGTGGGTTCAGGAGGGTAATACGGGACGCCGTGCTGGATCCCAACGGCCTCGTATAACTAGCAGCCGAGATTACAGGCATCTTATCCGCATGGTTGTAACGGGTCGTGCAGCCACGTCAAGATCCCTAAGTCAACAGATGGGGACATTTGCAAGATAACGACCATCTGCACGAACAGTTCGACGACGTGTACACACACACACACACACACAAAATGTGTGTGAAATGTTATGGGACTTAACTGCTAAGGTCATCAGTCCCTAAGCTTACACACTACTTCACCTAATTTATCCTCAGGACGAACACACACACACACACCCATGCCCGAGGGAGCACTCGAACCTCCGCTGGAACCAGCCGCACAGTCCAGGAATGCAGCGCCTCAGACCGCTCGGATAATCCCGCGCGGCTGACGTTTACAGCAGCATGGACTATCAGCTCGGAGACCATGGCTGCTTTACCCGTGACGCTGCATCACAGACAGGAGCGCCTGCGATGGTGTACTCAACGACGAACCCGGGTGCATGAATGGCACAACGTCATTTTTTCGGATGAATCCAGGTTCTGTTTACAGCATCATGATGGTCGCATCCGTGTTTGGCGACATCGCGATGAATGCACATTGGAAGCATGTATTCGTCATCGCCATACTAACGTATCACCGGGCGTGATGGTATGGGGCGCCATTGGTTACACGTCTGGGTCACCCCTTGTTCGCATTGACGGCACTTTGAACAGTGGACGTTACATTTCCGATGTGTTACGACCCGTGGCTCTACCCTTCATGCCTACATTTCAGCAGGATAATGCACGACCGCATGTTGCAGGTCCTGTACGGGCCTTTTTGGGTACAGAAAATGTTCGACTGCTGCCCTGGCCAGCACATTCTCCAGATCTCTCAAAAACTGAAAACGTCTGGTCAATGGTGGCCGAGCAACTGGCTCGTTACAATACGCCAGTCACTACTCTTGATGAACTGTGGTATCGTGTGGCAGCTGTACCTGTACACGCCATGCAAGCTCTGTTTGACTCAATGCCCAGGCGTATCAAGGCCGTTATTACGGCCAGAGGTGGTTGTTCTGGGTACTGATTTCTCAGTATCTATGCACCCAAATTTCGTGAAAATGTAATCACATGTCAGTTCCAGTATAATATATTTGTCCAATTAATACCCGTTTATCATCTGGATTTCTTCTTGGTGAATCAAATTTAATGGTGAGTAGTGTAAAAAAGATTCGTTTGAAAGAGAGAAAGAAAGGCAGTGCGACTTGGGACACTGGCTTCACATTCGGGAGGACCTGGATTCAAATTCCATCCAAAGACAGGTTTTCCGTAGCTTTTGAAAAAAGTTTCAGGCAACTGCCAGGACGGTACCGTGTACAGGACATGGGCGAATTCCTCCCTGTCCGCGCTTGTGCTCCATATCTACTGTCTCCGTCAGCGGGTAAACTCCAATCTTCCTTCCTTCGTTCGACTGAGGCGTTTCGAAAGGTTTCACATGAAAACCAAATACAGCCCCCAAGAGAATGATAGCTTTTTCTGCTCATACTCTAAGTTATTTGGAGGAACACGGGAATGTGTAGCAATAACGACGTTCGCACTATCCAAACAAAGATAAATAAACTAAGAGGCATTAACAAAAGTTTATGTAGGAATAACGACGCACGCATTATCGAAACAAGGATAAATGAATTATGTGGATTAACAAACGTTTATTCCCCAAGTACACACGATATCAGTTCGTTTCGAGCACAGTTCATGCTTCTTGCACAAATAATACATAAGTGCATTAATATGATGAGTACAGAGCTGCAATATAAAAAGAAAGCTAGCAAACCCGGTAATGCTTCGCAATTGCTAAATCTGTTTCGGAATTGGCTGTACGTCATGATCTCCGTCTCCCCCTCTCTCTGTCCATCTCCTCCTTCTGCCTCTCTATGTTCATTTCCTCCCCCCTGCCCCCCTCCACTCTATCCACGTCCTCTTTTCACAGACTTTGACTTTCGTTTGTTGATGTTTCAAAGGAAACCTTAATTGGGAATTGAAGTCTCTCAAAAGAATTGGGTAAATCGCTTGGGATCATTGGTATACAGGGCATGAGAGAGGCCTCGCTAGGTGCTGGATCTGTCATGATAGTAGCTTCAATGACAGTATTTCGTGTGGTTACAATCTTCGAATGGGTAGGATTACAAAGATTTTGACGATTCTGTAGTAGTATACCAATCGTACACCGACAACTTCCCCTTTTTGGTTTAAAACTGACTGCGAGGAATAAAATGAAACAGCTCATTGTTGTGTATACAAATTTTGTTTAAAATTATATACAAGAAGAAAGAGTATATATAGAGGAGAAACAAGTTGTCTAATGTTTAAACACCCTGCTATCGTAGTTAAAATTGATTGTGAGAAAGGAAGCTAACCGACACATTTTCACAACACTTTTTGTCGCAATGTGTTTTAACAGAATATCTGTACAGTGTTATTTAAAAAATATATATCCTATGCCCGTCTGCAAGTGTTGTGCAAAAACTTGAAGTAAATCGGTCTAAAGCTTTTGGAGATTTTTGGTAACAACGTATCCCCTTCATGTAGTATAGAGGTGTTTATATACTGTATACATTAATAATGTATATTTATTTCCGTCCAAACGTTTATTAGAGTAGTGTGAAAAATCTGAAGTAAATGGGTCAGGAGCATTTCGATTTTACGGCTACGTTTCTCCTTTAGCCGATGTTCTAACCAACGTTGAGATTGACGTAATATATATTTTTATATATATATATATATATATATATATATATATATATATATATATATATATATATACACTCCTGGAAATTGAAATAAGAACACCGTGAATTCATTGTCCCAGGAAGGGGAAACTTTATTGACACATTCCTGGGGTCAGATACATCACATGATCACACTGACAGAACCACAGGCACATAGACACAGGCAGCAGAGCATGCACAATGTCGGCACTAGTACAGTGTATATCCACCTTTCGCAGCAATGCAGGCTGCTATTCTCCCATGGAGACGATCGTAGAGATGCTGGATGTAGTCCTGTGGAACGGCTTGCCATGCCATTTCCACCTGGCGCCTCAGTTGGACCAGTGTTCGTGCTGGACGTGCAGACCGCGTGAGACGACGCTTCATCCAGTCCCAAACATGCTCAATGGGGGACAGATCCGGAGATCTTGCTGGCCAGGGTAGTTGACTTACACCTTCTAGAGCACGTTGGGTGGCACGGGATACATGCGGACGTGCATTGTCCTGTTGGAACAGCAAGTTCCCTTGCCGGTCTAGGAATGGTAGAACGATGGGTTCGATGACGGTTTGGATGTACCGTGCACTATTCAGTGTCCCCTCGACGATCACCAGTGGTGTACGGCCAGTGTAGGAGATCGCTCCCCACACCATGATGCCGGGTGTTGGCCCTGTGTACCTCGGTCGTATGCAGTCCTGATTGTGGCGCTCACCTGCACGGCGCCAAACACGCATACGACCATCATTGGCACCAAGGCAGAAGCGACTCTCATCGCTGAAGACGACACGTCTCCATTCGTCCCTCCATTCACGCCTGTCGCGACACCACTGGAGGCGGGCTGCACGATGTTGGGGCGTGAGCGGAAGACGGCCTAACGGTGTGCGGGACCGTAGCCCAGCTTCATGGAGACGGTTGCGAATGGTCCTCGCCGATACCCCAGGAGCAACAGTGTCCCTAATTTGCTGGGAAGTGGCGGCGCGGTCCCCTACGGCACTGCGTAGGATCCTACGGTCTTGGCGTGCATCCGTGCGTCGCTGTGGTCCGGTCCCAGGTCGACGGGCACGTGCACCTTCCGCCGACCACTGGCGACAACATCGATGTACTGTGGAGACCTCACGCCCCACGTGTTGAGCAATTCGGCGGTACGTCCACCCGGCCTCCCGCATGCCCACTATACACCCTCGCTCAAAGTCCATCAACTGCACATACGGTTCACGTCCACGCTGTCGCGGCATGCTACCAGTGTTAAAGACTGCGATGGAGCTCCGTATGCCACGGCAAACTGGCTGACACTGACGGCGGCGGTGCACAAATGCTGCGCAGCTAGCGCCATTCGACGGCCAACACCGCGGTTCCTGGTGTGTCCGCTGTGCCGTGCGTGTGATCATTGCTTGTACAGCCCTCTCGCAGTGTCCGGAGCAAGTATGGTGGGTCTGACACACCGGTGTCAATGTGTTCTTTTTTCCATTTCCAGGAGTGTATATATATATATATATATATATATATGCTAGGCAGCCTATGCCCATCTTCTGAACGTTTATTAGAGGATTTTACGTAGCCCGTAAAACCGAAATGCTTCTGACCAATTTTTTTTATATGTAGTAGCCTATTTGAAGTAAATATTAAGAGTATTACCATAAATATATATAAAGAAAATCTGGAGCCTATGCCCGCCAGAACGTTTATTAGAGTATCGTGTAAAAATCTGAAGTAAATCCGTCCAGAACTTCTCGAGAGTTTTGGTAATTACGTGAAACTACGACTTGGCTTTATACAGTAGTATAGATATTTGCTAGTTGTAACGTAGTGAAAAACGCGATCAGGTGTGTTCTTTTAAAAAAGAACGCATATAAAACTTGTTATACGAGTATTGCCATAGTAATCGCAGTTTTGAAGTATTAATATTCAGTAAGCACCCGAGAAGGAATGATAATTATACGTATCATCGCAAAATATTTTACACATAAAAGAACCGACTCTAAGCATTTAACTACAGATTTAAGCACACGCATACCGGATAGGTGCTAACCTCGTTGAAAAGTTTGAAGGCGTAATTCCATATCACCCTCGGAGTTTCTGTGCAGTAGCGTGAAGCCTTATTCGTGGCAGAGTCTACACGCTCTTACATATTAGCGCCGGGCGGTGCACGAAACTAATTACGCGACGTACTACCACGCAAATTCGCCTGGAAACGTTTCTGGGCCGACCCGGATTAAATCTCTGCCCTGTTAAACTATGAAATCGGTCTACAAAAGTGGCAGAAACCTCATTTTGATCCACAAGACAGTTTTAAAACAGGTGTTACTCGAACATCAGTAACAAATGCCCTGTGGAAATAAACACTTTTTGATTGACAGATTCGAGCGTAATATTAAGTAACGTAAATAGCGAACAGGCGGTACACCACAACCAGCTAGTTTCTAACAACCGCTGCCGATAACCACTTTAATCCTCTATGGACAAAATCATGAAGCAATTAAAACAAAAAATACTAAATGGCATATTTGTATTACTTAAGGGTCACAATAAACATGTATTAATTGAAAATATAATAAGTCATGTTTGTATAATATGCTAGCTGAGCACCTGTTGATTCGATCGTGTAGAGTGTACGGTCCGCACAGATTTTGTTTTCTTTAATCGAATTTTTATGTTGCTCACAAACTGCAGCATCTTCTAAAATTTTCACGCTAAGTAAGACTGTAGAGGCATGGCGTCTTCCAAATGTACTTCTGCCGAAAAAGTGGTTCGGGGTTGATCTTTGATAAGCGTGCCTTTTGAGTTAATATGATGATATTTCCATAAAAACTTTCATCCCCAACACACATTTCTCAGAAATGAAACACCAATTTTCAGAGATTTATCTTTAAGAAATACAACGAAATATTTTCATACAACTTCCATCTCCTATTTCATCCCCTTTGGGACGGAATTTCAAGCAGTCCCTTACTAAACGATGGCTACAGTAAAAGATCAACACATTCTCAAAATTTCAAATTTGCATCCTTAGCGGTTTTGGCTCGTCGATGACGAGTCACTGAGTGAGTCAGTGAGTCGGACACTGTCTTTTACACACACAGATTTTGTTGAGTTACATATTCATTACATTAGGCATTTAATGATACATATAAATTAAATTTTGGGTTGTGAATAATGACATATGTTTTTTTTCTGAAATATGAAAATATTTAAAAATTTGAAACTTTTGACCCCGACAGCTTTTATTCATTATGAAAGTCCGGCGCACAGTTCCGTGTCTCCTCGGTGAACAAATTAACATTACACGTCTAGCAGATAACTGGTGGACTTCCGTTGCAGTTTGGCATCCTCCATCTAACTCTCTTCGCAGACATAATTAGCCAACGTCCAACATCGTCCTGACGAACAACATTTTGGGGAATTGGCTTTGGTGCATGTCCTATTTTCTGCTTCTTTGCACATTCAGTATCTACACATGAAGGTCTTCCCCTCTCTCTTCCACTTACGTTCCTGTTCATTTTGCACAGGGCATCAGCTACTTCAGCGCCAGACTGAGAAAGTGGCCTCTGCTTATTTCTGGGTACGCCAAGAGAGTACACTCCCCTCTGTGCAATAGCCATGGATTTACTACCATAATATCAAGGAAGTGAAAAAATAGGCGATGGTTGTAGTTCTTCGACCTGATGTAGATTCTGTATAATACAATTAGTGAATCTAAACGATCCACTCCTACCACAAACTCGTTGCAGAGAAGAATTAACTTCATGCCTTTCTTTGATGTTCGTGTTCCATCGGTTCGCCTTACTTAATGGTAAGACTGGGGGAGGAGGCACTCATGCAAGCCATCACCTGCTCCACCAGCGTTACGAGCGACAACACTCCCCTTCTTCCCATAAAATATTGTAGAATTCATTATCTAAAAAAAGAAGTTTGCTTGAGGATGCTTTAGATGGCAAATTTGTAACGTTTAAAAAAATAGGCTCAGAAACTATAGGAATAATGTTTTCCATAATCATTTTTTACCCAGACGTACCTCGAAATTACCTCAGTTATTTAATATTTATTTAAAGCTGATAACTTTCGTTTTTCAACATCAGTAACAAGAAATATCAACAGCTGAAATACACGCGTCCATGCTACACAAAATTCCCAAGTAGCAATTGTTCAGGTGATTGAAGAAATGTTCACAGAGCCGCATAACTTCTCACATTTTCATTCTGAACTGTTATGAATCTGTTACAGCAATGTGTTGTAAGCTTTACAAATTTGTTGAGCTCGTCCATAGAGAGTTAAAAAAATAGCGCTTAAAAGCACCACACTTCAGTTATTCGTAAAATAAAACGGAAATTATTATCTTTAATTAGATTTTGGAGAGACCACCTCGTTCATTAAAGCCTCCTGCTAGCTACGCATTTCGACCTCCTCTTGCGAAACACATTCACACAAACTAAAACTGCATCTCTAACCTAGAAAACCAGCAGTTAAGGATAATTCCAAATACATGCACGGAAAGTCACTTGCGAACTCTTTCAAAACTTTCACGACTGGCAATGCAGTTACATTCATGATTAAGGATTGCACAAATCGGACGCGATCCATTCAATACACTTGAATTGTCACCTCCTTATTTCAATCTTATCATTGCATTGCCGACCAATATAAGCATTTCATTCACAAAATCGAAGCTCAGAACTGAGGAGGTTATATCCGCTAGGTCAGTCGGCCAATTCCTCGATTTCACGAACAACCTGTCAGTACACGAAATTCTTCACACAATACGTGGAGGGTACTCCTGTACCACTCTCTACCTTTTCCCCTATTCCATGTTTCATTCGCGAATAGTTAGTGGGAAAAATGATTGTAGGTAAATCTCCATATGAGGTATAATTTCTATGATTTTGTCATGTGGTGATTTTGTCAGTTGTATGTGGATAGAAGTAATACATTATTTGATCTGAAGTATCCGAACACCCTTACGTAACGCAAACTTGATTAGATGTCACGAGAGGTGGGCGCCAACCAGTATAAAAGGAGGCGGGAATTTTGTGTTGGTACTAGAGAAGCAGTAACAACACAATGGTTCCGTGAAGACAGTTCAGTGACTTTAGACGAGGACTAGTCACTGGATATCACCTGAGTAACAAATCCATTAGGGACATTTCAATATTTCTAAAACTCTCTAAGTCGACTGTTGGAGCTATGACTGTGAAGTGAGAACGCAAAGGAAAAACCACAGTTGAACTAAGACTTAGCAGTCCTAATGTGTCGACGGACATGGACCGTCGAGTATTGCTGAGGGTGGTTGAGAAAATCGCATGAAATCAGAGGAAGGAGTCACCAGATTTCAAAAGTGCTGTCGGCACTCTAGCTAGGACAACGACTATACCTTGGGATCATAAAGAATGGGGTAGCCGAGCAGCTCCTCATAGCTAATGGGGAAGGATGTGAACACGTTTGGATATGAACACTTTTACGGCATTGCGTAATGTGTACAGTAGACGAAGAGTTCAGAGACGATGGTTGTCTGGATCAGCATGGCTGTGTAACCTGTCATAAGAAAACATCTCTGAGGCAGTGGTTTGTGTACAATAACATCCGGGAAATGGATTGGTCTGCCCACAGTCGCTATCTGAAACCAATGGAACACGTCTGGGATGAGTTAGAACGTCAACTGTGCTCCTGACCAGAGCGTCCAAAATCACTACTTTCTCTCGTCCCGGCTTCTGAGAAAGACTGGGCCGCCACTATTCCATACACATTCATCGCACCTCGTCAGCGTCGAAGCCGTCATGAAGCCGTCATGAAGGCGAAAGACTGACACACCTCATATGGATGTCTGCTAATAGGTGTCCAGATGGTTTTCATCAGATAGTGTATGCGGCCCGACACTTCCTCGATGATACCCTCTCAGAATGTCAACAGTCAATTTCTTGGTAATGCACAACGCCTCTCTACTAGTGTATTCCAATGGGGTTCGTTGAGCATCTCCCTAACGCTGTCGTACCGACGAAATGATTCCGTGACGAAATGCGCCTCTTTTCTTTGGATCTTCTGTATCTGTTCTATTAATCACACTTGGGAAGGGTCCCTGACTGATGAACAATACCGAATAATCGGTCTTACAAACGTTTTGTAAGCCAGTTCTTTTGTGGACGAATGATCCTTCCTTAAGATTCTCATTTGCTCATTTCAGTTTAGGTCGCTCCGGATGGTTACACCTAGGTATTTTATAGTAGCCACCGTTTCCAGCAATTTGCCACCAAAATTATTATCGATCAGTAGTGGATCTCTTTGTAAGGGGCTAAAACGAGCGCAACTGCGCGATCGTAAGTCGCTGTACTCACATTCTAGAGGACGTCGGTTAAAATCCCCGTCCGGCCATCCATATTTAGGTTTCTATAATTTCTCTAAATTACTTAAAGCCAGTGCCGGGACGGTTCCTTTGAAACAACGCTGTCGATTTCTTGGCAAAGATTTCCAGCCGTCGACAGAAGGCTATACCATAATTTTATTTATTTCCTTTTGAGGGGGGGGGGGGGGGAGGCTATATGAACGCGTCAGAGAGACCAGTCTTAGCTGGCTGAGTCCGGTGTTCCTGAGCTGCAAAATGGATAACGTCGTCAAATCCCTACAACCGTAAACTCTGGCCGTGTTTCAACGCTCACTGTTAAGCCGTCGGCACACGGACCGTTCTGTCGAACGTTAACGTTGAGCGTGCCAAGTTCAACGTGCTGCTGAACGCTCAGGAACGATGCGACCTTGCATACGGTACGTGAGCCCCAACGTGGTATACGCGATCGCAACGCACTGCAGCCGCAGTTGAAGGATGTTTCTGGTTCATAAATAACACAGTTTACTCAACGGGCGCGCGTGAAATTCTCACGTCAACTCTATTGAAACGCACATTTCCTCCATCGTCCATGAAAGGAAAAGTACCATGTCCAATCAATAAGGATATGGGCTTATAAAAGTTCCATTACAAAAAGTGCGGTACAAGTGTGGAATACTTCTCCCCTAAGATAATCATTATTTCATCATTCCCACATTTCAGTAAAACCCCAAGGTCAGTCTTACTTGATCACTGTTCCTACCTGGTAGCATAATCTTTGCAACATGTGAATTACTGTGGTGTGCGTACTGTAAGACCTTCAGTACACACACCATCAGATTATTTGACCTGTCGCTATAACGAAGTAGACGAGTGTCAGCAATATGTCTCGTGGTCTTATCGTGGCGTGTTTATCTTCTGCCGCTAGGTCAGACGATAGAAATGCCACTTGCACGCTTAGAGTAGCAGATTGACGGTGACCAACTTTGAACAGAACTTGATTAATTTTCACACACATTTATTAAAATAATAACAAGCATAAAAATTACTTATCTTGGTTCTGGATGCTATTTACAATTGACAATCTGAAGTTCCTTTGGTATTGGTACGTTAATCTTATCCTCACACGTATCTCTGATACTTGACAAAAGTGACTATACATTTATCTTCATGGCTATGTACAGGAATATGGAAATCTTATTAGGCGCAGACTGAAACTTGACTATCGACTGGTACAGACAAATGTAGAACTCGTACAGACTGGTACAGACAGACTGGTGCAGACAAATGCAGACTGACTAATCGGTAGTCTGTACACTCGTTATAATACCTCGCGCGTTCATGTATCACTGCGCGAGTGCGATCCGCAAGGAGAAAAGGTTCTACGTTAGCAGCAATCTCATTGGCTGCGTTACATATTAATACGCGGATCGACGGAAGTAGAATTTGGTCCGTCTCTATGGGAGTGGCATCTCGTAGTGCGGAGACGGACTAGCGCTGCGCCTGCGCTGTTGTGCTTAGCGGGGCGCGCTCTAGTGGGAAAGTTGTGTACCCGCTGACTACGCGGAACTATGTACACAACAATTACGAAGCGTAAAAGAAAAAGGAGCAAAACATCTTTATACAAGTAGCTCAAGCTGTCCTGTAGATTAAGCCAATCGAACGAAGTCACCCCTCAAAAAAAAAGGTGAACTTATATTTACACAACATCAAATATTATAGTATTTACTTATATCAAACTAATAATAAATTATGAGAACCTAATAAAAACGTGAATGTTAGGAAAAAAAATTAGAAGTGTCAAGACGCGAACCGCAGCCCCAATAAACAATTCTATATAGGGCAGTCAGTGATGCTATTGATTACCCTTTTTTTATCTCATTTTGTTCGCTTTTGTTCGTTGCATCTGCTAAGGGGGGCCGTCGTGAGACATCCATTTATGTTCGTTGTTGATCGACTGACTCAGTTTTTTTTTATTACAGAGAGCACGTAACCATCTGGCCGAACACGCTGAGCTACCGTGCCGGCATAAATCAACAACATAGTCTTTACATATAATCATACTATGTTATCATACGCTGAAAATCTTAATCGTAGATATGTTACTAATTGAAATTTAATTGTAACAAATTGTACCAAGAACAATGCGTTTTGGGTGCATCTTCAGTGTGTAGCTGCCTTCAAATAGCCTACTCTCATAAAATGCAAGTTACAATTATTCTTTTGCCACGAATATGATATTTCTCATTATTTTGTTGGAAGGAATCACAAAGTTAACAACGGTTTTTCCAGTGATTCTCTGGTGCCCAGAAACGGCATATATACATATAGGCTTGAAATAAATGCCACTATGACGTCTCACAACTCTGTACTAAAAGGGAGACGGCGTGCATGTGACGTAGGTGGCGTTGTGCCACCTCATTGGCCAACGCCCAGACGCACACTCAGAGTATCTGACATGCCAGATATTGCACTGCGCGTTCTGAAAGACTCCCGAACGTGCTGTTCCACGCTATGAGGTCAGAAACTCGGCACGCTCAACGCTCAACGTTCGGATGCACGGTCCGTGTGCCGACGGCTTTAGGCGTAGCGGTTCAGAGGATTGTGTCATACAAAAATTAACAGCCTATTTCGCGAGGATAACGTAAACCACTATAAAACAGCACACACACACACACACGCACACACACACACACACACACAAACACACACACACAAATTTCAAGTTGTGCTGCGTGCCTGTGAGCGGACGATTATTGAGGCTAAGTAATCATTAGCGAGCATTCGCTTGGGCTACTTCCCCAACTCGGTTGTATCAATCTTCCTCGGGTACCATGTGATCTTTCTGAGTGGACGTTCTCTGCAGAGTCAAAACTTTATGACCACTGCCCACCGCGAGATTGAGTGTCGCCTGGTGGCGTTGCCATTATCTGACACGGTAAGGAAAATATACGGGCAGCAAATGAGGAAATCGATTGACTTAAGGGACTTTGACGAAGGGTAGGCTGTTATGACCCGGCGCCTGGGAATAATCATTTCGGAAACGGCGAAGCTGCTCCTCTGTTCGCATTGTTCTGTCCTAAGCATCTATGCAAAATGGTGGATCGACTGTGAAACCACCAATAGAGTACAAGATTTGGACGTCAACGCCTTCTGACTGAACCTGGACGTCGGAGGGTTGCTACTCTGTAAATGAGGCTGGGGGTTATCTGTGGCAGATTTGACGACTCAGTACTATGCTCGTGCAGCCACAACTGTTTCAGAGCATATTCAGCGCACATCATGAACAAGGGGCTAACCACCGAGCGAGGTGGCGCAGTGGACTCGTATTCGTGAGCACGACGATTCAAAGATGCCTTCAGCCATCCTGATTTAGGTTTTCTGTGATTTCCATAAAACAGTTCAGGAAAATGCCTGGATGGTTCCTTTGAAACGGCATGGCCGCCTTGCTTCCCCATCCTCCCCTACTCGTATGGTGACGATGACCTCGCTGTTTGGTCCCATTCCCCGAATAACCATCAATCATGGGGCTAAGTACCAAACGACACCCACGTGTTCCATTGTTGGCCAACGACATCGTCAATTATTATCTGAAATGACCACATGATCATCGAGATCGGACCGTGGATCGGTGGAAACATGTCGCCTAGTATGGGGAATCACATTCCTTGTTAGAACAGATCGTTGACATTTCGTGTCCGGATACGCCGTCATCCAGGCGAACGCCTACTCGGAATATACACCACTCCACGGCGCGTTTCAAGACCCTCCTGGAAGCTCAGTATAATGGACGTACGAGAGTGATACCATCCTTTTGTGTTTGGGTATCTCTTGTTCAAATTCAAATGTGTATGAAATCTTATGGGACTTAACTGCTAAGATCATCAGTCCCTAAGCTTACACACTACTTAACCTAAATTATCCTAAGGACAAACACACACACACACCCACGCCCGAGGGAGAACTCTAACCTCCGCGGGACCAGCCACACAGTCCATGACTGCAGCGCCTTAGAGCGCTCGGCTAATCCCACGGGTATCTCTAGCTCATCTATGTCTACATGATTAGGCTGCAGTTCACAAATAAGTGTCTGGAAGACGGTTCATCGAACCACCTTTAAGATGCTTCTCTTTCATTCCACTCTCCAACAACGCGTAGGAAAAAGGAACACTTAACTCTTTCCGTGCGAGCTCTGATTTCTCTTATCTTATTATGATGGTCTTTCCTCGCTATGCAGGTATTTCCACACTATGGGGAGATAGTCTATAATTGAAATTTCGTGAGGAGGTCCTGCCATAGTGAAAAAGTCTTTGTTTTAATAATTTCCACCTCAATTCGTGTGTCATATCCGGGGCACTTTCTCCATTATCTCATGACAATATAGAACGAGCTACCATTTTTCGAACTTTTTCGATGTCCTCCATCAATCCTATCTGATGCAGTTCCCACACCGCACAGCATTACTCCAGAAGAGGGCGGACAAATATAGTGTAAGAAGTCTCTTCAGCAGGCCTGTTACATTTTCTAAGTATTCTGCCTATAAACTGCAGTCTTTGGTTAGTTTTCCCCCAATATTACCTCGTTATCGTTCCAATTTAATGTATTCATAA
The DNA here is from genome assembly GCF_023864345.2 of Schistocerca serialis cubense. Lineage (NCBI taxonomy): Eukaryota > Metazoa > Arthropoda > Insecta > Orthoptera > Acrididae > Schistocerca > Schistocerca serialis. Next base: position 858,695,802 of record NC_064640.1, on the reverse strand, counting down.
CTGTAATTGAAGAATACTCAATATTGTAGAACACTCAGTATAATGCCGTTTATTTAAACTGAACTACACTTCTCGAACAATCACTATACACACAAAAACAAATAACTTGTAGACGACCATTCATCAAGAGCTGTACTGCTGCTGCGCTGGCCTTATAAAGCCGGCGGAGGTCGGCGGAGAACTCCATCTTTCCCTGTGTCTGTGAGGCGACCTCTGCAGAAAAAGGTTCGCATTAGTCTCTAGCAAGTTCTGTTTGTTTGGAAGAATTGTTTTCCTCTTGGCTGCGCCTGCAAGTGCTTGTGGATGTTATATGGTACACAGGGGTGTCTTCCGTGTAGTCTGCCTGGCAGGGGCCGTCTGTGGTAGAAGTAACAGTAATTCCTAAACATTTAGCCGAGATTACAGCCTTTAGATTAGCGTGTTTTATCATGTAACTGAAGTTTAGTGGATTATTTTTAGTGATCGTGTGGATGACTTCACACTTTTCATGATTTAGAACCAATTGTCACTTTTTGCACCATACAGATATCTTATCTAATTCATTTTGTAGTCGGGCTTGATCATATGATGACTTTAGAAGACGGAAAATGACAGCATCATCTGCAAAAAATCTAAGAGGACTGCTGAGATTTTCTCCTAAATCGTTTATGTAGATCAGGAACAACGGAGGGCCTACAACACTTCCTCTGGGAACGGCAGATATTACTTCTGTTTTAACCGATGACTTTCTGTCAATTACTGTGAACTGTGACCTTTCTGAGAGGAAATCACAACTCCAATCGTACAACCGAGACTCTACTCCATAGGTACGCAGTTTGATTAGAAGTCACTAATGAGGAACGGTGTCAAAGCCTTCTGGAAGTCTAAAAATATGAAATCAATTTAACGTCCCCTGTCGATAGCACACATTACTTCGTGAGAATGAAGAGCTAGTTGTGTTTCACAAGAACGACATCTTCTGAATCCGTGTTGGCTAGTTGTCAATAAATCGTTTTGATCGAGATAATTCATAATGTTCGAGCACAGCACATATTTCAGAATCCTACTGCAAACTGTCCTTAGTGATATGGATTTGTAATTAAGCGGATTACTCCCATTTCCTTTCTGGGGCATTAGTGTGACTTGTGCAACTTTCCATTCTTTGGGTACGGATCTTTCACCGAGGGAGCGGTTATATATGTTTTCTAATTACGGAGCTACTGTATCAGCATACTCTGAAAGGAACCTGATGAGTGTACAGCCTGGATCGGAGACCTTGCTTTTAAGAAGTGTCTCAAGGTGCTTCGCTGCACCGAGGATAACGACTTCTAAGTAACTCGTGTTGGCAGTTATTCTGGATTTGAATTCTGGACTATTTACTTCGTCTCCTTTTGTTAATGAATTTCGGAAAACGGTGTTTAATAACTCGTGTGTCCGGCGCATTGCATACTACTGTCACATGTATGGATATTTCTAGGGAGCTGTCTACTGAATAAAAAATCCACGCTTCATAAAATACAGCAGTCTATGGCGCTGACAGTTTCCTGGTAAAAATAAACAGCGGTGCAATGCGGCTTTGACCGCAACGCCTCGACGTGCATTTGAAGGTGTCGATCTAGCTGTAAAAAAAATAGGGTGAACAAAATGTAGCTCTGTACTGGAGACAAAATTTTAAATTCTGCTTCACCTGTTATGGAAATCCGGGCGTTTGATAATTGAGGGAAAATTAGAAAATGTTTGCAATGTAACTGCACCGGGACAATATTCGTACCATACCTAGCTTAGAATAAATTCTCATTCACAAGAAAATGTTGCCAGATAATAGCGAGAGAAGGTTCACAGCTTGTACGACCGGTTACAATAGAGACAGACATTATACAGTATTCTGATTGTGCTCCTACTGATAGGTAGGCCTATTTACAAGCGAATCGTTCTTTTGAGAGTTATGAACCAGCCTATCGTTGCAGTGACATATCACGTAAATATTGGCATGAAACACAATACAAGCATGTATGAATGTTTTCTCTGTGAAAAACATCGCCAAAATAACCTCCCAACGCTTATAACGTAGCCATTGAACCATAGACCTATCGACCTACCGCGTACGCCGAGTTAACTACCACTAAGAATGTTACTGCACTGAAGATCAACGGCGATGGGTAAGAGCGACATCAATCGGCTCATCATAATATGAGTTTCAACAACTGGTCTGCTCCGGACTGCAAGTGAGCTGCTGAGGGGGGCAAATGGCAGGATGACATCTTCATTTCTTTCTAGAGTAGGAAAATCGAGTTGTAAGCGTATGGGACGACCTGCTGGTCTCCCAAATTCTCGAATATACTGAGATCCTGTATGTGCTATTCAGGCGTTTGGACTGCTCTCTGTGAACTGAAAATTCGTAATATGCAAAAAGCTGTAAGAGCGGGATTCCCAACAGTCAAGGAAAGGGTATCCAATTGGTAACACATGACTGCTTCAGACATCTTAGTGGATATACAGACTTGTACAGCATCAGCTGAAAACTTACACATATACTCTTACAATGCTCCAAGAGCAATCTGTAGACCAGACGGAGCAGTGGAAAAGGCAGATTAACGTAAGGGAAAATGCAAATTCGCCTAACACAGATGAATAACAGACGGACGTTTAACTGGTTAGTTATGTATTTAAGAGGGACCGTTTCCCTATGTATCTTAATGATTTAAAAAGAGACAATTCATGGGATATTAAATAAATTCGTATTTAACTATGGTGGCATACTGACCATTTGAAGAGGGGTTCACGTAACAGAAAAAATTAATAACGGATCTTAGTACCTAATTCGCTTATACAAGATGCGATTACAAATAAAAACTGTTCCATGGAACAGAGGAAGTTTTCTATTAGAAAATTCTTCAGTTTATTTCCGACTTATATTTGCTGTCTAACAGTTATTGCGTATATATCATTAGATCAACGTTAATAACATTAGGTTGCTGCAGTTATTAACAACTTCCTCTCCTGCAGTACATTTTAATTATGGTTAATGAGAATCAAATTGCCCCAAGCAGTTGTGCATGCACTGTTCTTTAGTGGTTACTGTCTCTGAATGGCATGCTATGGGTCTCCAGTTCAAGGCGACCACCACCAATAATTGTTTGTTATTTAGTATTTATAATTTTCGGTAGGTTGTCGAAATATCTTATCTTTGAATGTTTGTATATTCTGGAATATTCGATTCATTTGTAAATAGCAGCGTTCCCTATCCAAGAGCTCAGTCCTGTCCTGGCTGTAAGTTGGTGTTCATAATAAAAGTGCTGTTAGTTGTGTTTAATTGACGACGCTCCTTTCGGACCTGAACTTGTGTGTGAAAACGGCATGACAACTGTTTCTTCTACTACTGTAAGTGTAGACATCATTATTTCTTGAGAACTGAAATGGATTCTTTACAACCATTTTAACGGTACTATGTATGAACTGTTACGAAGCGGTTAAAATGCCTAATTAAACAGTTATCTACAAGAAGACTCTAGATAAAAACTGCGGCTGTACTGTACTGTCCACTAGTTTCTATGGGCACTAAATTGAGAAACTAAACTCGGTCCGAACAGACATTGGAAGGCCCAACGGAACTGACCGGCCGCCGTGTCATCCTCAGCCCACAGGCGTCACTGGATGCGGATATGGAGTGGCATGTGGTCAGCACACCGCTCTCCCGATCGTATCTCAGTTTACGAGACCGGAGCCGCTACTTCTCAATCAAGTAGCTCCCCAGTTTGCCACACAAGGGCTGAGTGCTCCCCGTTTACCAACAGCGTTCAGTAGACCGGATGGTCACCCATCCAAGTGCTAACCCAGCCCGACAGCACTTAATTTCGCTGATCTGACGAGAACCGATGATACACTGCGGCAAGGCCGTTGGCTTCCTATGTGCACTCGCTAACTTGAAAATGTAAATCTAAGATTGAACTGCTGAACTGAACAAATATCACTTGAAAGTCAATGTACGACAGATCACTGAAACAGCCATGACCCCCAGCACTACTGTACAAATTAACTATTTATTAAAGTTTTCATTAGTCGCACACAATCATAGGCACAATGCATGGTTGGATTTATCTAAATTCTAGCTGCGTTAACTTCTAGGGACCAACTGTTCACTTGTTGCATTTTCCCAAATTATTCAACAGAATGCATATGGTTATTCGCGTAATAAAATACACAGCTCGCAAGGGTTTGAGTTTCACGAAATTGTTAGATTTATTTTTCTTATTACCTACAGCAACAAGTTTAATCAACTTCCAAGGATGAATGTTTATCCTATGCGAGAACGTAAATAACCAGGCAGTGCCTCAGCTAGGTTCCCACTTACTCCAAAGTCTCGGAAAATTTAAGTTCAACTTGGTTCAGATTCAAGTTAAAGTCCTCAGATGACAACTGGCAAAAATCACAATTCCGAATTCACACTGTAGTTCGGCAGTAAAATCTCAGAGTTCGGAATCGTCTGCCGAAGAAGAAATTACTAAAAGTTCACTTGCGACACAAGCCAAAATATTCTAAATGCACAACTACGAAAATCTCAATACTTTCACGAGACGACCAACTCGATGCCCACCCAACTCACACAGAGACTGCACGAGAATACTGCCCAAATTAGCCTGCATGCTTGAGCCATTTTTTTTTTTTGTGGGATATTGAAATACAGCTTCACCGGCAGCTCCGGTAGCTCACTGTTTTACTGTCTTTGTGGATAATAAGACTGTTCCATTCGACAATGATGTCATTCCAAAGACATCACTGGAGTGCACATTGAAAGTGTGGCGATGGGACTTGAAGTCCCATACCACACTCCGACGGTGGAAGTTCAGGTCACGGGCAGTTATTAACTAACTACGAATCACAGTACGTATCAACAGTGGTGGTTGACGATGGTCGATACCCATCGAGTGGTCAAGTCATTGAACCAAGATGACAAAAAGAAAGTTCAAATGTGTGTGAATTCCTGAGGGACCAAACTGCAGAGGTCATCGGGCCCTAGACTTACTACATAAACTAACTTATGCTAAGAACAACAAACACACCCATGCCCCAGGGTGGACTCGAACCTCCGGTGGGAGGGGCCGCACAATCAGTGACATAGCGCCTCAAACCGCGCGGCCACTCCGCGCGGCCCAAGATGACTCTTGCATAGGTCACTTGAGTCAAATCAAGTATATTTGCTTCCCGATCATTTAAAAAATTAATTTTGCTACCTTTTCGGTGCTGAAATTAGATTATTAGTACACACGCTGGTTTTAAATAAATTACACTTTTAACACGAAACGTTACTTTTGTTGATGCCATTGTTAACAAATATAAACAATAAATTATGAATCTATTTCTAATTTCCTGACTGTTGTAATTCTTTAATGCAGCCGCTACTTTTACGATATAAATTAATCTTGTGGCTAAATTTCCCAATTTTTCAGCACTGAATACGCATTGCAGACTGTTGTTGTTGAGGTCTTCAGTCCTGAGACTGGTTTGATGCAGCTCTCCATGCTACTCTATCCTGTGCAAGCTTCTTCATCTCCCAGTACCTACTGCAACCTACATCCTTCTGAATCTGCTTAGTGTATTCATCTCTTGGTCTCCCTCTACGATTTTTACCCTCCGCGCTGCCCTCCAGTACCAAATTGGTCGTCCTTGATGCCTCAGAACATGTCCTACCAACCGATCCCTTCTTCTAGTCAAGTTGTGCCACAAACTCCTCTTCTCCCCAATTTTATTCAATACCACCTCATTAGTTATGTGATCTACCCATCTAATCTTCAGCATTCTTCTATAGCACCACATTTCGAAAGCTTTTATTCTCTTCTTGTCTAAACTATTTATCGTCCATGTTTCACTTCCATACATGGCTACACTCCATACAAATACTTTCAGAAACGACTTCCTGACAATTAAATCAATACTTGATGTTAACAAATTTCTCTTCTTCAGAAACGCTTTCTTTGCCATTGCCAGTCTACATTTTATATCCTCTCTACTTCGACCATCATCAGTTATTTTGCTCCCCAAATAGCAAAACTCCTTTACTACTTTAAGTGTCTCATTTCCTAATCTAATTCCCTCAACATCATCCGATTTAATTCGACTACATTCCATTATCCTCTTTTTGCTTTTGTTGGTATTCATCTTATACCCTCCTTTCAAGACACTGTTCATTCCGTTCAACTGCTCTTCCAAGTCCTTTGCTGTCTCTGACAGAATTACAATGTTATCGGCGAACCTCAAAGTTTTTATTTATTCTCCATGGATTTTAATACCTACTCCGAATTTTTCTTTTGTTTCCTTTACTTCTTGCTCAATATACAGATTGAATAACATCGGGGACAGGCTACAACCCTGTCTCCCTTCCAAACCGCTGCTTCCCTTTCATGTCCCTCGACTCTTATAACTGCCATCTGGTTTCTGTAAAAATTGTAAATAGCCTTTCGCTCCCTATATTTTACCCCTGCCACCTTAAGAATTTGAAAGAGAATTCCAGTCAACAGTGTCAAATGCTTTCTCTAAGTCTACAAATGCTAGAAACGTAGGTTTGCCTTTCCTTAATCTACTTTCTAAGATAAGTCGTAGGGTCAGTATTGCCTCACGTGTTCCAATATTTCTACGGAATCCAAACTGATCTTCCCCGAGGTCAGCTTCTACCAGTTTTTCCATTCGTCTGTAAAGAATTCGCGTTAGTATTTTGCAGCTGTGACTTATTAAACTGATAGTTCGGTAATTTTCACATCTGTCAACACCTGCTTTCTTTGGGATTGGAATTACTATATTCTTCTTGAAGTCTGAGGAAATTTCGCCTGTCTCATACATCTTTCTCACCAGATGGTAGAGTTTTGTTAGGCCTGGCTCTCCCAAGGCTGTCAGTAGTTCTAATGGAATGTTGTCTACTCCCGGGGCCTTGTTTCGACTGAGGTCTTTCAGTGCTCTGTCAAACTCTTCACGCAGTATCATATCTCCCATTTTATCTTCATATACCTCCTCTTCCATTTCCATAATATTGTCCTCAAGAACATCGCCCCTGTATAGACCCAATATATACTCCCACCTTTCTGCTTTTCCATTGCAGACTACGATTCAAAATGTTAATGTTTATCACAATTTTGGTCTGATTCTCTGATAGGTCTTACGAGACCCACCCATTGACTCTTTGTTTATGAAAATCGGTGTAGTTGTCAGCGAGTTATAATTTTTTAAAGTTCATATAGTCTACAAGTTGTTTAAGATAGAATAGGTTAAAAACAATTCTTAGCACCGAGGGCGCACTTTTCCCCTCGTACTCGCTATAATTTCCCCTTAATTTCTGTGGTAGTGGCTTTCCAGTATCTTATTGGGTTCACATTTTATTAGAACATACCTAGTTTTCAATCAAATGGTTCAAATGGCTCTAAGCACAATGGGACTTAACATCTGAGGTCATCAGTCCTCTAGATTTAGAGCTACTTAAACCTAACTAATCCAAGAACATCAAACACATCCATTCCCGAGGCAGGATTCGAACCCGCGACCGTAGCAGCAGCGCGGTTCCGGACTGATGCACCGAGAACTGCGGCCGGCGGTTTTCAATCCTTAATAAGATCTTTCAGTTTTTCATGGTGGCCCTTTCCACCAATTTTCTCCGCAACAGCTTTCCAGCACTGGAAATATCGGCCATGTGCTTTCGGAGTGAGTTAGTCGTCTGCTAGTATCAGAATTTCTCATACATGCTGTCCGCTCAAACAAATTGTCAAGGAGCGCCGAAACTTAGCGGACGAACAACGAAGCTGTTGCCGCTGCTCGTGGGCACACTCAGCCACCACGTGGCTTGCTGCCACGCCCTCTCATATGTCAAACGTGAACTCGCGCGTCAGTTGTCACACAGAGCATAACAAACTCCGCGCTCTCGGATGCATACGCTCTCAAAGTTTAAAGCTGCGTTCTTGGAGACTGTACCGTCAAAACGCTGCAAATGATTTTACTGCACGTTTTTCTGTAATGGAATCTTTCTCACTTAAAGATCATTAAACTAAGAATATAACACCAGAGGAGTTTGCTAAATAAAAATAATGGAAGTTTATTTATGTACTGATATTTCACTCTAGAATTTCCAGCTGCACGAAATCCTGAGAGGCTGAACTGCATTCCAAAATATATTTTTGCCATTGACGGAAGATATACAGTGTGGGTCACTAACTATTCGAAAGTATGATAGTAGCTGAAAAGTTTGTCAGACAAATGTTGCATGGGACAACGGGAGCGAAAATATGATGTTTGATTTTTGTTGCTAGCTTGGGTTGCGTCAGAGATATGAATGAAGCTCAACTTTGTATTTTTAAGTGGGATGCTATAGTTTGGTACTTATTTTGTGATAGCGGCTATCGAGACGAATTCAGTGATGTGTAACAGTAAGATCTTTGAAGGTCAACGAAGCTCACAAAGGTGGCATGAACGTCCATTTACAAAAGGTGTTCGATGTTGTAGTGGACTGGCCAGACAGCCAATCCACTAGGACAGGTAGCCGAAAGGCACGCGTGAGGTCTGGAACAGTTAAAGGAGTTGAGACTAGTAAAAAAAGTACGGAGCTGCTGGAATACTTAACTTTAATCCATAATTGGTGAACATCGGTCTGACGGTACATGCATCACAAGATAAATAGCAAATGATAATGGCGCCTTGCTAGGTCTTAGCAAATGACGTAGCTGAAGGCTATGCTAACTATCGTCTCGGCAAATGAGAGCGTAATTTGTCAGTGAACCATCGCTAGCAAAGTCGGCTGTACAACTGGGGCGAGTGCTAGGACGTCTCTCTAGACCTGCCGTGTGGCGGCGCTCGGTCTGCAATCACTGATAGTGGCGACACGCGGGTCCGACGTACACTACCGGACCGCGGCCGATTTAAAGGCTACCACCTAGCAAGTGTGTTGTCTGGCGGTGACACCACAGATGTGATGACCATTGGTATCAATGCACTGCTGCAATCTTCTTATCATTGATTAAGTGGTATTCCTTATCACTTCGGCACTTATCTAAGTGCATGCTCTGACAATTCTCTCTCGCAATCGCGCAAATATTAAATATTCGCCGAATACGGCGTATTCATCTAACGTGCCATTGATATGTAAACACCATTCGACTGTTTCGCAATACAACACTAATAGGAACGATAAGACTATTATTGTCGAATCAAGCGAATGCGAATGATAACGGAAAATGCCAACGAAATTCAGAGAGAGCTGGAGACTTAGACGCTGAAAGATATCCTCAACGTACTCTCCCTCCCTGTCGTACATTTAAATATGTGTATGGTAAATTGAGAACAACTGGATCTTTAACGCATCGGGAACATACCCAGCAAAGGAAAGTTACTAACAAGGAAACGGAAATTGGTATTCTTGCCACTGTGGTTCGAGATCCTTGTGTTAGTTCGCGTCCAATCGCAAGGGCATCTGCCATGAGCCAGAGTAGTGTTGTTCGTGTTTTGCATCGCCATATATATAACCCTTACCACATCAGTCTCCTCCAAGAATTAACTGTTACGGATTGTATGCGTCGCATGCCGATGGGCTCAACTTCAGATTCAGAGGGTGACACATCTATTAATTTGATTTTATTTACAGACGAAGCTACATTCACGAACCATGGAAATGTTAATTTGCATAACATACATTATTGGGCAACTGATAATACATGTTGGCGGCGGCAAGTTGTACACCAAAAACCGTGGTCGGTGAATGTATGGTGTGGGATTCTGGAAGGCTGAATTATAGGGCCCTTATTTTATCGGAGGAAATCTTAATGGTAGGAAGTACACCACATTCCTGCAAGAAACATTAGGTTTATTATTGGAAGAAATACCTTTAGGAACAAGGAACTGAATGTGGTATCAACACGATGGGTGACCGACACATATTTCGCTGATGGCTAGAAATGAGTGGCAGAGACAATTTCCAAATCGTTAGATTGGACGCTCGTTCGCCAGACTTGGTGCCTCTGGATTTTTTCTTGTGGGGATTCGATAAGACATTGTTTATAAAGACGTTCCAACTACACCTGAAGATATGCGAGAGAGAATTGTCAGAGCATGTGCTTCGATAAGTGCCGATGTGATAAGGAATACCACTCAATCCATGATAAGAAGACTGGAGCACTGCATTGAAACCAATGGTCGTCACTTCGAACACCTTCTCCGCAGCTCGTGGTCTCGCGGTCGCTTTCTCGCTTCCCGAGCAGGGGGTCCCAGGTTCGATTCCCGGCGGAGTCAGGGAATTTCACCTGCCTCGAGATGACTGGGTGTTCCTGCTGTCCTCATCATTTCATCATCATTCTTGCAAGTGGCGAGATTGTACTGAGGAAAGGTTGGAATTTGTACGGGTGCTTATAACCTCGCTGTTGAGCGCCACACAAACCGATCATCATCATCATCATTGAACACCTTCTGTAAGTAGTCGTTCATGCCACCTTTGTGACTACGATGACCTTAAAAGACCTTACTGTTACACATCGTTGGATTAGTCTCGATAGCCGCTGTTGTTACACATCGTTGGATTCGTCTCGAAAGCCGCTGTCAGAAAATAAGTACCAAACTACAGCATCCCATTTAAAGAAGAAAGTTGACCTTCATATCTCTGAAGCGACCCCAGCTAGCAACAGAAAACCAACGTCATATTACGTCCCCCGTTGCCTCATGCAATTTTGTCCCACAAACTTTTCAGCTCCTAACATACTTTCGGCGTTATTCTTGGTGGCAATAGTTAGTGACTCACGCTGTTGACCCTAGATGGTTCTGTGCTTCCGGTTTTAGGGGAACCTAGTAAGGCATTGCTTGCATATGTAAACAAGGCGATCGGAATTAGGTAACGGTCCATGGGTATGCAACACACCTAACATACAGATACCACACGTATGATCTTAACTGCCCAAACCTACTAGAAAAAGTATCGTAGTCTACGCTTACTTATGACAGTCTACGGTAGCCTACGGCATTTTCACAAGTCAAGGCAAGAGGAAGACAAGAACGCATATTTTCCCCTGGACAGCATGTCAGACATTAAAATTTGTATGAGTGTTTCCAAAACGGTTTGTCTATACAGACAGGTATAATCTACTTCGTGGTGCAGTTATGACAGTGCAGAAAACATCAGGTAGTAAATTATGTGACATGTTTGAGGGAAGACTGTTAGAGGCAGAGAAAAACGAGCTTACATAATGAAGTGGGTACATGTTAAGGTATCAATGTTCACATCTTCTGCACTTACACTCCATAAGTTTAACCCTGGATTGCTGATGCCAGTAGGAACGAGAAGTACTAATGTTGTGCAAGTAGACAGCACACCATTTTTAAACTATGGAAACTCGGCGTACGCGCTCCGATTGGCCGTGGGATTGCCCTGTTGCCATTAGTCGGTTGACGGGTAGCGCTAAGGTTGTCAGTTGACACATACAAACGTCCCTCACCCCATCACTACCCCACCGTGATATGCACACGTGTCGAATAGGTCTGTTTGCCTCCACCTCACGTCAGAGGCAATCACACGTAAGCTTCGCTTGGGAGCACACACACACACGTCACCTGCGATTTACTCATACATTAAGCATGGCGGTACAGAGTTCATTTTAAGAACAAAGAGATATGGTTTTTGTTTATGGACTATCCGACGGTAATGCGCATGATGCTTGACGGTTGTATCTGGAACGGTAGCCAGCAAGATGCCATCCACACCCGCAAACGTTTACAGCAATTCACCGGTGACTTCTCGAAACAGTCTCGTTAGCCGGATAAAATGGTGAAGCTGGAAGACCTCGAACACGATGGGATGCTGCATTTGAAGAGACTGTTCACGATTGCTTCGAGAAAGCATCTACAGGGTGTTTCAAAAATGACCGGTATATTTGAAACGGCAATAAAAACTAAACGAGCAGCGATATTTCCAGAAGATCAGCAATGTATTACGTCCGCTGCTGCGGCAAATAAGTCAGATCCTTGGTTTCAAGTAGTCTGAATGTAGAATATGAAATCAATACACAGCAGTTCAGCAGCTCTTTGTGTCAGTTGTTGAGTTGTGAAATAGGACGTACGCTTGTTAATGTTTCTGAATTTATAGCTTTCCATGTTTCTACTCCTATTGTGATGAGGGGCTGCTGCGGAATATATTTCGCCTTATACCTGGTGGAAAGCATTGTGTAGCAGTGAGCCGCTCAGCTACTTCGACCGCAAACTTTTCGGTTTACCTCCATCAGTCAACAGTTGCAAGCGAGCGATGTTGGCTGGAGCATGGAAGGATCCATAACAAAATCAGAAACAGGCTTTACCCTACAGTAACCGAGAAGTTAGTTACCGTGCAGAGGAATTCTCGTTATATGGAAGACAATAGGTTTGAGTCTTCAAAACCTTCAGGAAGTTGCACTGAATATACAACAGTTCAGATTGAAGACGCTGATAGTGAAACGGAGTAATGTTATTTTCAACTGAAAAGTACAACTTTTATTTTAATCACAGTGACCAATGTCATGAACACAAACAACAGATTTTGGTGATAATTATTTCTGAATTTCTCATTAATTTTCTTAAATTGTTCCATTTTGTGTTGAAAATTATTTCATACATTCGAATTTCAAGTAAATTTTGGACAAAATTGCAGTCTTATGACTGAAAGGGTAAAATGCTAATTGTGTTACGTTAACAGGTAAGTAAAGTAACATTCATGAGCGATTTTCACAATCTTTAGTTGCATTTCTTTTACTTCATATCATGAAATATATTTCCATATTAATTGTCTTTCCCAATATTACCAAACTGTAGCATAAGAAAAATTTAAAATTTTGTACTATATAGTTCTCCTCCTGTCTATAATTTGAAAATAAAAAATAGTTATAGTATAATTGAAATTGTTCGTATTTAATACAGGTTTCATTCTAGAATTATTAATTTGGTACGTGATACAGAGGAATGTTGCAGTAAAAATAAAAAAAAGGTAGTAATAGCAGGGAATTCCTGCCTTTGATGATGGTGAAGAACGTCATATTGGGTACAAGATAACAAAAATTACTGTATAGGCTTTCTTGCATTTCTGCATATATATTGTACTTGCATCAAAACTAATTGCTTTGGTTACATGAAAGCGCAGAAAATACGTCAAAAACTCATTTTTTACCTATAAAATGCAGTTTGTGTTCTGTAGGAATACAGAATACACAATGGACTAACACTGAACGATGTTCGATTGTAATTATGTCTGAAACAAAAGAAACAAAACAAACCGAACACAGGTCGTCGGTTCCCAGTTCCTCTCTTACACATTCATTGATCTTTCTCTTCCAACAATATTACCGGCAATCCTACCATTTACTACGTCATTTATGCACTGTACCAAAAGCAAACAAACCATAGTTTTGGCAGAGCGTAGCTCTTCTCCTGCCACCTGTACTTGGAGGTACCAGCCAACCTGAAAACGTAGCAGTCTTAATAGCTGTGAGGATTAGTCAGCACGTGAAATAAATACTGATGTAATGTTGTCGAGTACACCTTCCTCAGTCACCAGTAAGAATATCTGCACTTATACCCCTAACACCAAAAATATAACACTGATGTATATATAAAAGACTGATTTTTTTATATTTGCCACACCTGTACTGGGCTCTATGCCCATCTTCAGTGCTAGTGTAAAATTAGTTTTGCTCCCTCACAGAAATTTTGTAGACTTTCTTTTGGAGACTTTACTTTTACTAATTAAACTAAAATACCCAAAAAATATCTACCAAAGTTCTGTGACGGTACAAAAATAAATTACATGACCACTAAAGATGTATGTAAGGACCCGTCTCTGCTTTGCACAGGTAGCACCAAGTTATCTACGGCCATATGACTTATAAAATGTGGCCGAGCGGTTCTAGGCGCTACAGTCTGGAACCGTGTGACCGCTACGGTCGCAGGTTCGAATCCTGCCTCTGGCATGGATGTGTGTGGTGTCCTTAGGTTAGTTAGGATTAAGTAGTTCTAATTTCTAGGGGACTGACGACCTCAGAAGTTAAGTCCCATAGTGCTCAGAGCCATTTGAACCATTTTGAACTTATGAATTATACACACAAACCTTCCTCGTGAGTAAGTCTATCTATTAGTGAAACCGTATCAAAATCCTTGCAATAGCCCCTGAGAGTAGCCTTCACATACAGACAGAAAAACACTGCGGGGGACTGCAGTTTACAGTGTGTAAAGAAGATCTGTATAGATTCTGGTAATGATAGTTTTGTGTGGCTCAATGCCGTGGTGCAAAGCCCCTTTCACACGAGCGACTTTCTGCCCAAAATCGACTACTCTAAGTGCGTGCACCTTTTGTACCTGCATATAAATCAGCAGCCAAGCACGTCGCGAGTGTGTCTGTGACGTCAGTGATCTATAGATCGTATCGAGTGTAGAGTTCTAAATTTCCTAGTATGCTGTACCTTGCGCGTGCGCAGAACCAGGAGGCTCTGTCGGCGTCTGCGCTCTTCGGGAGTTACCTATACTGGCCGAGCTCACTTCTATAATACAAATAGATTTTGTGTTTTCGTGTCTTATTACTGTCTTGTTTAATTTGTGTCGTAATGCTTTAAAAAGGTTGCACTATGTCTTCGTGTTTTTCATACTCGTGTTCTACAAGAGAGACGAAATATCCGAAAGCAAAAAGTGGAACATTCTCGAAAATACGCTATCTCAAGACACGTGTGCAGTGCGATAGAAAGACGTACGAAACCACATGCAAATAACGAAATCCGCTCAGTCACGGGTGAGCCCTCGAACCGCTAGCCAGGTGAAGTCACGGAACCTTTTCAGATTTAGAAGCTACGGAACCAAAAAAAAAAAAAAAAGAAAAGCAAAAAAAAGACGCTAAAGCCCGCACTGCAAGATGGTCACACCGTAATTGATGAATCGAGTGCCGAGTGCTGCATAGAGCGGTGTCTGCTGCCAGCGGCTGTGTGATCGGCTGACCCTCAACAATACAGCTGCGACTTCGACGCGCCTCCGGAGTGAGAAATTTCCATCCGACGTCCTGAACGGATGATAAAAGAAATACACTCTAAGACAAGAAAAAAGAAACCACAGCCTTCCGAAATGCCTTCACAAAAGATGACGAAGTAAATATGCTAGAATTCGAATCGAGAACAGCTGCCAAAATAAGTAACTTAACGCCGGCCGGTGTGGCCGAGCTGTTCTAGGCGCTTCAGTCTGGAACCGCGCGACCACTAAGGTCGCAGGTTCGAATCCTGCCTCGGGCATTGATGTGTGTGGTGTCCTTAGGTTAGTTAGGTTTAAGTAGTTCTAAGTTCTAGGCGACTGATGACCACGTTGTCAGCGAGCGGCCGCTTAGCGAGGAAGGCTAAGGACTCTGCTTCCCGCTCTCAACTTGCTGTTGCCAGAGGGTGTCCACAGCACGGCCCGGCCGTGCTGCTGACTCGTGCAGCGTCTCGTCATCGCCCGCAAACACGCCCACCAAATGGCACGTCGGCAGGGGTGACCTGACGTCTGGTAAGACGGCTGCAGGGGCGCGTGTATGCGGCCGCCTGATGTCCGCAGGGTACCGATGCGGTTTCGAATATACACTCCTGGAAATGGAAAAAAGAACACATTGACACCGGTGTGTCAGACCCACCATACTTGCTCCGGACACTGCGAGAGGGCTGTACAACCAATGATCACACACACGGCACAGCGGACACACCAGGAACCGCGGTGTTGGCCGTCGAATGGCGCTAGCTGCGCAGCATTTGTGCACCGCCGCCGTCAGTGTCAGCCAGTTTGCCGTAACATACGGAGCTCCATCGCAGTCTTTAACACTGGTAGCATGCCGCGACAGCGTGGACGTGAACCGTATGTGCAGTTGACGGACTTTGAGCGAGGGCGTATAGTGGGCATGCGGGAGGCCGGGTGGACGTACCGTCGAATTGCTCAACACGTGGGGCGTGAGGTCTCCACAGTACATCGATGTTGTCGCCAGTGGTCGGCGGAAGGTGCACGTGCCCGTCGACCTGGGACCGGACCGCAGCGACGCACGGATGCACGCCAAGACCGTAGGATCCTACGCAGTGCCATAGGGGACCGCACCGCCACTTCCCAGCAAATTAGGGACACTGTTGCTCCTGGGGTATCGGCGAGGACCATTCGCAACCGTCTCCATGAAGCTGGGCTACGGTTCCGCACACCGTTAGGCCGTCTTCCGCTCACGCCCCAACATCGTGCAGCCCGCCTCCAGTGGTGTCGCGACAGGCGTCAATGGAGGGACGAATGGAGACGTGTCGTCTTCAGCGATGAGAGTCGCTTCTGCCTTGGTGCCAATGATGGTCGTATGCGTGTTTGGCGCCGTGCAGGTGAGCGCCACAATCAGGACTGCATACGACCGAGGCACACAGGGCCAACACCCGGCATTATGGTGTGGGGAGCGATCTCCTACACTGGCCGTACACCACTGGTGATCGTCGAGAGGACACTGAATAGTGCACGGTACATCCAAACCGTCATCGAACCCATCGTTCTACCATTCCTAGACCGGCAAGGGAACTTGCTGTTCCAACAGGACAATGCACGTCCGCATGTATCCCGTGCCACCCAGCGTGCTCTAGAAGGTGTAAGTCAGCTACCCTGGCCAGCAAGATCTCCGGATCTGTCCCCCATTGAGCATGTTTGGGACTGGATGAAGCGTCGTCTCACGCGGTCTGCACGTCCAGCACGAACGCTGGTCCAACTGAGGCGCCAGGTGGAAATGGCATGACAAGCCGTTCCACAGGACTACATCCAGCATCTCTACGATCGTCTCCATGGGAGAATAGCAGCCTGCATTGCTGCGAAAGGTGGATATACACTGTACTAGTGCCGACATTGTGCATGCTCTGTTGCCTGTGTCTATGTGCCTGTGGTTCTGTCAGTGTGATCATGTGATGTATCTGACCCCAGGAATGTGTCAATAAAGTTTCCCCTTCCTGGGACAATGAATTCACGGTGTTCTTATTTCAATTTCCAGGAGTGTATCTGGCTGTGCCAGACGAGCGTCCCAAACCACTGTGCTGTTCAACGAAATCGTAAAACGATTCTTCATCTACTGAGATCGATAAAGATGGCAAACATACTGTCATTCCATGGAGGCGTGTCAGCCCCGATGAATGATCTCCAACTATACTGTGTTTACGAAATGACAACAGAAAGGTGGGTTGGTCGATGTTCCCTCGTCGTTTAGGGTGGCACACAGATGAGCCATTAAGTGCCATCCTTGCGAGGCCATATCCAGCCAACCATAAAGTAGCTTTTCAAGAACTGAGTTGTGTGAATTAAATGTATGAAATCAGCGGTCAGAGAGGGCGTAGCAGTGTAGAGACACCATTTACCCCCGACGTCAGCCATAATATAACATGACGCTGTGTATTGATGCTTGCCTACTGATAACAGACTCTGGTGGATGTTCTTTGCCGCAGAGGTCGGCGTGCAGATGAGCCAGCAAGTATCACACTTGTGCAAGAATATCCAGCTGACCGTAGATATACCGAGCTAGGAGAACGGAAGAGATGCATGAAGTTCTTTATTTGGAATAAGTTGCACCAGATTTCGGGTTCCGAATCCTCTTGTGCCCTGCCTCTTCTCCTTTCTCTCAGCATTTTTTATTTGATATCATTTTATTAATGTGTCTCAGTGGGTGTGGGTCGAGATAGTTCGTTGCTGTAAATGAAACCGGTAACGAGTACTCTGATTTTTGTGATATTTCAACTGGTGTTGGGGCATTGCTTGCTCATCTGTTCTTGTGTGAGTGAGCTGGAGGTAGACGAAGGCCACCTCCGCTGAGTGTGGCAGAAAAACGTTAGATCCGGGTGGGTCGGCTTTTCTGAAAATACACACATCAAAAAAAGTTTTGCATCACCTCGGTTCCCAGATTTCCGGAACCTGTACAGAAAATTGGAATAGAGATCAACATAAACATCATTTCCACCCTTTTTATTGCTCATGAAAACCACACATTGCATGTTGTATCACCATACAGCGAGACCTTCAGAGGTGGTAGTCCAGATTGCTGTACACTCATCTGGTACCTCTAATACCCAGTAGCTGGTCCTCTTGCATTGATGCATGCCTGTATTCTTCGTAGCATACTATCCACAAGTTCATCAAGGCATTGTTAGTCCAGATTGTCCCACTCCTCAACGGCGATTCGGCGTAGATCCCTCAGAGTGGTTGGTAGGTCACGTAGTCCATAAACAGCCATTTTCAATATATCCCAGGGATGTTCGATAGGGTTCATGTCTGGAGAACATGCTGGCCACTCTAGTCGAACGATGTCGTTATGCTGAAGGAAGTCATTCACAAGATGAGAACGATGAGTGAGCGAATTGTCGTCCATGAAGACGAATGCCTCGCCAGTATGTTGCCGATATGGTTGCACTATCGGTCGGAGGATCGCATTCACGTATCGTACAGCCATTACGGCATGACCACCAGCGGTGTACGTCGGCCCAGATATTGCCATCCCAAAACAGCAGGGAACCTCCACCTTGCTGGACAGTGTGTCTAAGATGTTCAGCCTGACCGGGTTGCCTCCAAACACGTCTCCGACGATTGTCTGGTTGAAGGCGTATGCGACACTCATCGGTGAAGAGAATGTGATGCCAATCCTGAGCGGTCAATTCGGTATGTTGTTGTGCCCATCTGTACCGCGCTGCATGGTGTCGTGGTTGCAAAGATGGACCCCTCCATGGAGATCGGGAGTGAAGTTGCGCATCACGCAGCCTATTGCGCACAGTTTCAGTAGTAATACGTCGTCCTGTGACCTCACGAAAAGCATTATTCAACATGGTGGCGTTGCTTTCAGGGTTCCTCCGAGCGATAATCCGAGCCCGCATCTCGTGGTCGTGCGGTAGCGTTCTCTCTTCCCACGCCCGGGTTCCCGGGTTCGATTCCCGGCGGGGTCAGGGATTTTCTCTGCCTCGTGATGGCTGGGTGTTGTGTGCTGTCCTTAGGTTAGTTAGGTTTAAGTAGTTATAAGTTCCAGGGGACTTATGACCACAGCAGTTGAGTCCCATAGTGCTCAGAGCCATTTTTTGAACCATAATCCGTAGGTAACGCTCATCCACTGCAGTAGTAGCACTTGGGCGGCCTGAAGGAGGCATGTCATCGACAGTTCCTGTCTCTCTGTATCTCCTCCATGTCCGAAGAACATCGCTTCGGTTCACTCCGAGACGCCTGCACCCTTCCCTTATTGAGAGCACTTCCTGGCACAAAGTAACAATGCGGACGAGATCTAACCGCGGTACTGACCGTCTAGGCATGGTTGAACTACAGACAACACGAGCCGTGTACCTCCTTCCTAGTGCAGTGACTGGAAATGATCGGCTGTCGGACCACCTCTGTCTAATAGTCGCTGCTCATGCATGGTTGTTTATATCTTTCGACGCGTTTAGTGACATCTCTGGGCAGTGAAATTGACTGTGTCTGTGATACGATATCCACAGTCAACGTCTGTCTTCAGGAGTTCTCGGAACCGCGGTGATGCAAAACTACCGGCCTTATGGCGTAGCGGTTCTAGGCGCTTCAGTCTGGAACCGCGCGACCGCTACGGTCGCAGGTTCGAATCCTGCCACGGGCATGGATGTTTGTGATGTCCTTAGGTTAGTTAGGTTTAAGTAGTTCTAAGTTCTAGGGGACTGATGACCTCAGAGTTAAGTCCCATAGTGCTCAGAGCCATTTGAACCATTTGATGCAAAACTTTTTTTTATGTGTGTTTGAGGAGCAGTGGAAAATAGAATGTGGATGCTCCTCCTGGCGGCCGACCCTCTGCAAATGGTTCAAATGGTTCTGAGCACTATGGGACTTACTTCTGAGATCATCAGTCCCCTAGAACTTAGAACTACTTAAACCTAACTAACCTAAGGACATCACACACATCCATGCTCGAGGCAGGATTCGAACCTGCGACTGCAGCGGTTGCGCGGTTAAAGACTGTAGCGCCTAGAACCGCTCGGCCACCACCGGCCGGTGACCCGCTACATCTCCATTGTATTAGGCATGAAGCGAAGGCAAGTGCGACTCTCTGGTGCCAGCGTTGAGCGCTTTATTATTATTTGTCGTCTGGGCTTCGCTTGGCCAACGCCAACTGTTATTATTGCTTTCAGTGGTTCTTGGAATCCGAGCTCTGAAGGCACGGGACGTCCTACACATCGGTGCCTTGCTTCCGAGTGATGTTTTGTTCGTTTCTGGCATCGACTTTGCCGGCCGCGGTGGTCTCGCGGTTCTAGGCGCGCAGTCCGGAACCGTGCGACTGCTACGGTCGCAGGTTCGAATCCTGCCTCGGGCATGGATGTGTGTGATGTCCTTAGGTTAGTTAGGTTTAAGTAGTTCTAAGTTCTAGGGGACTGAGAACCACAGCAGTTGAGTCCCATAGTGCTCAGAGCCATTTGAACCATTTTTTTGGCATCGACTTTTCACTGCTGCTGTCACACACCCCGCAAAATGCCGTGAGTGGACTGGGCAACTAAGGAAGACGCTATGTCACATCAGAGAAAACTGGCATCGAAGACCACGATGGGTACAAAAAATGTTGCTATTCACCATGGTAGGATTTTGCGGAGTGTACTGAACACAGATGATTGGCACATTTTCCCTCATGGAAACATCCCCGCATGGTGGGCTCGCGATCAGTAGTTTTTGATGTTGGTGAGCTGTGCACGAGACAGAGGGTCTCCTTTGGACTGCCAAGGAAAGTAAGGGTATTGGCTGTGTCTCCTACTGGAGATATTCTTGCGCAGCCTTAGGAGTAACTCTGTCTCGGTGACCTGGACAGAAGTTTAGATTCATTGCGGAATTTATCTCACTGGGTTTTATCCGCGGCCGTCGATCGTCAGAGAACCCAGCAAGTACAAAGCTCAGTGGCTGCACCATCCTACTAGTAGTAGGTCGTGTGACTAGGGCCTCTGTTGGGTAGACCGTTCACCGGGTGCAAGTCTTTCGATTTGACGCCACTTCGGCGACTTGCGCGTCGATGGGGATGAAATGGTGATGAGGAGGATAACGCAACACCGAGTCCCTGAGCGGGCAAAATCTCCGACACAGGCGGGAATCGAACTCGGGCCCTTAGAATTGACATTCTATCGCACTGACCACTCAGCTACCGGGGGCGGACACCGTCCTACTGCTGTTTGCTGTCCACACACTGCCTGAGACTGGTGGTAAAGTAATTACAGCACTGGCGTAATAGGAACCTGTAATTCTTCTCTGACCCTCTCAGCAGCGTACGCCGTCGTTTTCGTGCTACAGTAAACACGATTTTGCATGTGGATTTTTCACGGAGTTCTCATCTCCGATTGGCATTCTGTTGCACAGTCGGGGATTATCATTATCTCAGTTGATTGACCCACTCATAATAGATTATCGTTTTCAATATTTCAGAGTAAGTACCGCTTTATGAAACCTGCCAACTACTTATTCTCAAGACCATTAATTTGTGCCCTTGTTCTATTAAAGCATTGTTCAGTGAATCACACATTTACCTGTTTCTTAGATAAAATAAATCTCATTGTGATACTTAATTTGTTTGCACGATAAATTTTGCTTCTTGCCCATTTTTATAACTATTGAGCAAAGGAATTGATTAGTAACTTTATTAAATAATAGCGTGTGTGTGCAACCCTTCTTACTACTCATCTACAGGGTCAGTTTATTAATACTTAGCATTCATTTCTCCATTGTTCATAAGTTAGGGTGGTAGTTAAAAGGGGGGTGGGGGGAGGAGGTTGCGTGTATGAGCGGCTCTCATGCAAATTCAGTTGAATCCGAGTGTTACACGCACTTCTCCACCCCAGCATCTCGCAACATCAATGGGGAGGAAGTGACCATACAGACATTCCAAGGGGCTTCTGGCCGACGAAGACAGTGGGTTGGCGCAGTCGATGGGCACTTGGTCTCTCCACTGAGAGCTGCGACGACAAGCTGTTCCCCCTTTTTGTGCAATATGAACCACGGACCTTGCCGTTGGTGGGAGGCTTGCGTGCCTCAGCAATACAGATGGCCGTACCGTAGGTGCAACCACAACGGAGGGGGATCTGTTGAGAGGCCAGACAAACGTGTGGTTCCTGAAGAGGGGCAGCAGCCTTTTCAGTAGTTGCAGGGGCGACAGTCAGGATGATTGACTGATCTGGCCTTGTAACACTAACCAAAACGGCCTTGCTGTGCTGGTACTGCGAACGGCTGAATGCAAGGGGAAACTACGGCCGTAATTTTTCCCGAGGGCATGCAGCTTTACTGCATGATTAAATGATGATGGCGTCCTCTTGGGTAAAATATTCCGGAGGTAAAATAGCCCCCCATTCGGATCTCCGGGCGGGGACTACTCAATAGGATGTCGTTATCAGGAGAAAGAAAACTGGCGTTCTACGGATCGGAGCGTGGAATGTCAGATCACTTAATCGGGCAGGTAGGTTAGAAAATTTAAAAAGGGAAATGGATAGGTTAAAGTTAGATATAGTGGGAATTGGTGAAGTTCGGTGGCAGGAGGAACAAGACTTCTGGTCAGGTGACTACAGGGTTATAAACACAAAATCAAATAGGGGTAATGCAGGAGTATTGTGGCCAAGATAGATACGAAGCCCACACCTACTACAGTAGTACAAGTTTATATGCCAACTAGCTCTGCAGATGACGAAGAAACTGAAGAAATGTATGATGATAAAAGAAATTATTCAGATAGTGAAGGGTGACGAAAATTTAATAGTCATGGGTGACTGGAATACGGTAGTAGGAAAAGGGAGAGAAGGAAACGTAGTAGGTGAATATGGATTGGGGCTAAGAAATGAAAGAGGAAGCCGCCTGGTAGAATTTTGCACAAAGCATAACTTAATCATAGCTAACATTTGGTTCAAGAATCATAAAAGAAGGCTGTATACATGGAAGAAGCCTGGAGATACTGACAGGTTTCAGATAGATTATATAATGGTAAGACAGAGATTTAGGAACCAGGTTTTAAATTGTAAGACATTTCCAGGGGCAGATGTGGACTCTGACCACAATCTATTGGTTATGAACTGTAGATTAAAACTGAAGAAACTGCAAAAAGGTGGGAATTTAAGGAGATGGGACCTGGATAAACTGAAAGAACCAGAGGTTGTACAAAGTTTCAGGGAGAGCATAAGGGAACAACTGACAGGAATGGGGTAAAGAAAAACGGTAGAAGAAGAATGGGTAGCTTTGAGGGATTAAGTAGTGAAGGCAGCAGAGGATAAAGTAGGTAAAAAGACAAGGGCTAGTAGAAATCCTTGGGTAACAGAAGAAATATTGAATTTAATTGATGAAAGGAGAAAATATAAAAACGCAGTAAATGAAGCAGGCAAAATGGAATACAAACGTCTCAAAAATGAGATCGACAGGAAGTGCAAAATGGCTAAGCAGGGATGGCTAGAGGACAAATGTAAGGATGTAGATGCTTACCTCACAAGGGGTAAGATAGATACTGCCTACAGGAAAATTACAGAGACCTTTGGAGGAAAGACAACCACTTGTATGAATATCAAGAGCTCAGATGGAAACCCAGTTCTAAGCAAAGAAGGGAAAGCAGAAAGGTGGAAGGAGTATATAGAGGGTCTATACAAGGTAGATGTACTTGAGGACAATATTATGGAAATGGAAGAGGATGTAGATGAAGATGAAATGGGAGATACGATACTGCGTGAAGAGTTTGACAGAGCACTGAAAGACCTGAGTCGAAACAAGGCCCCCGGAGTAGACAACATTCCATTGGAACTACTGACGGCCTTGGGAGAGCCAGTCCTGACAAAACTCTACCATCTGGTGAGCAAGATGTATGAAACAGGCGAAATACCCTCAGACTTCCAGAAGAATATAATAATTCCAATCCCAAAGAAAGCAGGTCTTGACAGATGTGAAAATTACCGAACTATCAGTTTAATAAGTTACAGCTGCAAAATACTAACGTGAATTCTTTACAGACGAATGGAAAAACTGGTAGAGGCCGACCTCGGGGAAGATTAGTTTGGATTCCGTAGAAATGTTGGAACACGTGAGGCAATACTGACCCTACGACTTACCTTAGAAGCTAGATTAAGGAAGGGCAAACCTATGTTTCTAGCATTTGTAGACTTAGAGAAAGCTTTTGACAATGTTGACTGGAATACTCTCTTTCAAATTCTGAAGGTGGCAGGGGTAAAATACAGGGAGAGAAAGGCTATTTACAATTTGTACAGAAACCAGATGGCAGTTATAAGAGTCGAGGGACATGAAAGGGAAGCAGTGGTTGGGAAGGGAGTGAGACTTGGTTGTAGTCTCTCCCCGATGCTATTCAATCTGTATATTGAGCAAGCAGTGAAGGAAACAAAAGAAAAATTCAGAGCAGGTATTAAAATCCATGGAGAAGAAATAAAAACTTTGAGGTTCGCCGATGACATCGTAATTCTGTCAGAGACAGCAAAGGACTTGGAAGAGCAGTTGAACGGAATGGATAGTGTCTTGAAAGGAGGATATAAGATGAACATCAACACAAGCAAAACGAGGATAATGGAATGTAGTCGAATTAAGTCGGGTGATGCTGAGGGAATTAGATTAGGAAATGAGATACTTAAAGTAGTAAAGGAGTTTTGCTATTTGGGGAGCAAAATAACTGATGACGGTCGAAGTAGAGACGATATAAAATGTAGACTGGCAATGGCAAGGAAAGCGTTTTTGAAGAAGAGAAATTTGTTAACATCGAGTATAGATTTAAATGTCAGGAAGTCATTTCTGAAAGTATTTGTATGGAGTGTAGCCATGTATGGAAGTGAAACATGGACGATAAATAGTTTGGACAAGAAGAGAATAGAAGCTTTCGAAATGTGGTGCTACAGAAGAATGCTGAAGATTAGACGGGTAGATCACATAACTAATGAGGAAGTATTGAATAGGATTGGGGAGAAGAGAAGTTTGTGGCACAACTTGACCAGAAGAAGGGATCGGTTGGTAGGACATGTTCTGAGGCATCAAGGGATCACCAATTTAGTATTGGAGGGCAGCGCTGAGGGTAAAAATCGTAGAGGGAGACCAAGAGATGAATACACTAAACAGATTCAGAAGGATGTAGGTTGCAGTAGGTACTGGGAGATGAAGAAGCTTGCACAGGATAGAGTAGCATGGAGAGCTGCATCAAACCAGTCTCCGGACTGAAGACCACAACAACAACATGATAGTGAAACTACGGCGTGTGTCTAAACCTAGTATTATGAGATTTACAGTCTTGTGTATAACATGTTTCGAAAAATACAGGTAGGTAGTCTCATAAATGATTTTTGATGTATCTATTCATTATTTGTGCCAAACTGTACAATGGACAAATTATATTTTATATGGTTCTTTTTAAAAATTTCTGTTGTTTGAGGTTCAATGAACATTTAAAATTTTGAACTATTTTTTGAGGAGTATGAGCTTGCACCATAAAACTCCAAATTAAGAGGACACATTCACTGAAGTTAGGGAATGTTAGTGATTTTAAATTATTCAGTATTTTGGGTTTGCTCTGTTCCACTGGAACATTGTGGTGTGGAATGATATCTACCGCATTATGATCAGGCTCAGTTACAGCAATCTTTAACTCGTGTGAATGTGAAAATAATCGTGTCTTCGTGTACGCCTGTTTCCTTCTTTACTTATTTATTCATCTTTTCCTGCCTCAGATTGATGTGCGCTTAGATATACCGATTTTCACCTGTGCTTAGGTACATTTACATCCACGTGTTCCTCGTTCAATGAGCCTTAAGCTCTAGTCTCCGTACTTCAACGCGTGATCCTAGTTACGCTGAATGATCAGCGCCTAACATGATATTTGGGCACCAGTATTTTCGATATTTTGAGAGATTTTAGTAACCTGTTTTGTTTGTGGTCACCAAGTATTGCATGAACCAGCGGGGCCTTCGGCTTTCCTGATTCCTTGGTCTGTTCGAGGTTCTTCATGATTTAATATAACCTTTGTAGTCGTGTACTCTTTATTCAGCAATTCCGTGATTTTACAGTGTTTCACGAAAGTGTTGCTCGATGAGCAATTTATTCACCCACGAGTTCTTTCCCTGTCATCGTACATCGCGCGCGCGATTTGCTGTATTTTATGCTTATATCAGCAGAATTTTTTGAGGCGATATAACATAATTGCTTGCTTATGGCGACAGTTAATTTCTCTCCAACTTTATCTTCTTGTGTGAATCCAGTGTGGGAGCTGGCGGGGCGAGCGCATCGCTGCCGTTGCGCGCTATGCTTACTCGGCCGTTGAGAGCTCGTGGAGAGGTTTCTGTGATGTGGGCGCCGCGGAGAGCAAATTGTCGTGCGTTGTTTTTACAACACGTGCAGATTGTCGTGTCCCGCGCCTCGCAGCATGGGAAAGAAGGGTGCGCAGAGGAAACCTGCCGCTACGAAGGGTCCTTCGGTTGTGCAACCCACTGGGTCTGCAGACGATGCAAGGAACTCCCGAGAAGACGAGTCGCGGCCTGTCCCCACTTTGTACGTCAAGTGCAAAGGCGGGTGGACAGCGCTGTTCGACACCATGACGAATTGCGCTCGGAACGAGGTGGTCTACGAGTCTGTCGATACAGACTCGCTGATCTGCGTTCGAGCCGCAAACGTGGCCGACCACAGGGCGATCAAGGTCGCAGTGGCCGACCACATCGTCGACGCGCCGCCGGCGCGTGAGAAGGCACCTTCCGTTGGAAGGATGAAGACGACTAAGGCACTCCTCAGGGGGTTGCCTTGGTGCTGTGACGAGGCAGCGGTCCGGGAAGGGCTGCTGCGAGCCGGGTTTGGTAATGCAACCGCAAGGTTGCACAACCGGACCAACAGGAAGAGGGCGCCGCTCTATGCCGTGACCGTGCAAACGGCCGACGGCGGGAGCGACATCTTCGACTAGCGGAAGTTGCTGGGCTTCCCGGTTACGACAGAGGCTCTCCCGACCGCCATGGACCCTCAGCCCCAGTGCTTCAGGTGCCAGGGCGAGGGCCATGTTGCGAAGTATTGCCGCAACGCGGCGCGGTGCGTTAAGTGCTCAGGCGAGCACGACAGCCGCGCCTGCGACCGCGGCAGCTACGTTCTGCCGACTCGTGTCCGGTGTGGCGGCCCGCACGTCGCCAGTTGGCGCGGTTGTGCGGCTTTCTCAAGCCGCAACCGTGCCGAGGGCGGCGAGGCGGCCGCGGCCGCACCGACGCAGCGGCAGAAGCGAAGACGACGCCGGAAACGGCGTAGGGCGCAGAACAGCCCGGCGCAGCTGAGGGAGGATGCTAAGTTCACCGGACTTGGATACGATGTGACGTCATTATGACGTATACATGCTACATCGGAAACGATAGAAACCGTATATCGACTATTCGACTTTTGTGAACTTTCGAGAGATTGTGACAGGGTAGAGCTGAGCTCTGCGCCATTCGTTTAAATGTGTTTTGTGTTCCTTGCGTTTAAATCGTGTATTGTACTGTGTTTGTGTCCTGTGCGTTGTTTTTCGTTTGCTCGTCTCTAATTATGTGTTCAGCATTGGAGAGACTAATGAGAGAAAAGCTTACCACCATGGAATGCTTTGACACTATCATACCACCATGGAATGCTTTGACACTGCATTCAATCATTTCATACGTCAATCAGTACTAGACACTAACCTTTGGTTAAGATTACATTGAGAAATCCACTTACCCTCGTATTTCATCTCCGGTCGACGATTTTTCTTCAACAATACCTCATATTTTTCTTTTTAAGTTCGAAATTCAATTATTCTACACATCAGTCATTACTGGAAACTAAGGTACCTGTCTCTGCGGTCCGAGTGTAAAATTGCTTGGAATTATGGTTGATAAAAGACTATCTTGGGATGGACATATAAATTACTTAGCTAACAAACTTGCACGAGTTCTCTTTCAGCTATATAAATTAAGAAAAAAAAGTCAGCAAGAGTATGCTGCTACAATCTAATATGTACTGACAAGACCAATTGTATGAAACCATACTAAAATGTTGATAATAAATAAATATTATTTTCGGCGTAAGCATTCAATACAAGTCACACAATCTAATCTGGTCGGGACATAAGAAGACTTCACTTTTTTATGTGGTGTTTTCAAGGCCACGGTCAGGAATATTTCTACTAATATCCAGCTCTTTTATTTTGGCGAAATACATATACGCTGCCACAATGAGCTGTTTTCAGAATCTCACGTGTCAAAACAAACCACTAGCTGACGACAGTTTAGAATCTCGAACGTTCGTAAAAGTCGATAGGTGTGTTAATCGACTAAAGCGTATACACGTCATAATGACGTCACATCAAATCCAGATTTGGTGAACTTAGCATCCTCCGCAGCTGAGGGACGGAGCAGTAGCAGATCTACCTGCCAGGGGCAGGGACGACCGCTCGGAAACGGGCAGGCAGGACGCAGCTCGCTCTCCCGTGAAGAAATGTGACCTCGAACTCGGCACCGCCGTGAAGGAGGCCACAGCGGCCCTCAAAGCCGTCATGGCGGTGGAGAGGGCTGCCTTCGCAGCCGCCGTGGCTGCAGAGAAGGAAGAGGCCCTGAGGCAACTGCGAGCAGTCTTCGCCCAAGGCCTCAGCGCAGTCGTACCTGCGAACACTCCTGCGACCTCGCAGAAGGACGTTCGCGCGCCTATCCCAGCGGCTGAACTAGCAGCACCGCAGGTGAAAGGTGCAAAGAAGAAAACCGCCGCCCCAGCGGAACCGGTGGCGACGCCGACTGCTGCGGGAGCGGCCCCTCCAAGGGACCGAGAAGACAGAAAGGCAGCCCTCATCGCGCAAGCGCGAGTGAACGGCGTGCACTTCTCCGACGCTCAAGCGGCGCTGCTCTCTGAACAAGCGGAGCTGCTCGAAGCTACACTGCAGAAGGGCTGCGCCGTGCAGTAGAGGAGGACGCTGAACGGTAGCCGATCGCCGCCGTTCTGCACCAGCCTGATGAAGCTGCACCAAGTCACTGACGACAAGGCGCAGCAGAGGGCCTAACAGCAACGCATGCGTTGCCGCGCCGAACTCTTATGTTACAGGGAGGAAGCCACTGCGGCCGGCCCGGGAGACTACAAGCGAGCCCAGCCGCAGCACCCGGACTGACCCAGCTAACGAACACGCAGCACATAGGCACGATACCTCACGCTAACCTTACCTCACCTTGCATGCTCTGTCGCAGCTAGCAAGCCGCTACTGCCCTTACTACCCGTCCAACTGTCGCAGAGGTTTTTTTCCCTTGGCGCTGGCCTTGGCACTTTTTTTCCTCTGCCCTTACAACCGCTACCCTTCAATCGCTTTCGTCCACTTCTGTCTCCTGATGGACCATGTTAATGAGTAATCTTACCCAGACGCAAGGATAACATCACAGCCCGCATCCTGTGACGCCTGATTCAAAAACTAACGTGTTTACGGAGGTCACAGCAGAACTTTTGGTTTGGTCACCACGTTGGTGTGGGCGAGGAGGGGCCCCATCCAAAAGTGTGAGTGCATAAAGGTGTGCGTTCCTTTTCCTCTCCTTTCACCTCCCATATCATCAGTTAAAATATACAAAGTTGTGTTATTTTAACGTGGCCCGGATAGCTGTTTCATGCTCAAGCACCAGCCAGCTATTTAGTTATGATGTTCTGCCTCATTCCTCAGATATGAATTGAAGCATAAGTGTTCCCATTGAAAACTGACACCGCATATCCCTTCGTATTCTTTCTGACTTACCACGTAGTAACCTCCATTGGAAAAAATAGTGGGCCGAATGCTTATGTTTTCTCAAAATATTTCAGCGTTGGTTTTGCAAGCTGCTCAACTGGGCAGTGATAGCAATGAAAGTAATGAAACATAATCTGAGTGGGAGCCCCACCAGTGGAGTGTATAGCCCCCATTTAATTACTTTACTGTCTATCGTGTGACTACATGATTTGATTTTGTATATCTTAATTGAATTAATTTAAACGGTTTTAAGTTTAATTGTGCGGTCATATAAAATTTTCAAGTTCGGTCTGATCTTTAACGTGTAAAGAAGTAATACTTCATACCTTACATAAGTGGCTTAAACACCGAAAACGCATATGGACTTACATCTGTAGCAGTGGCTCGACAGGGTTATGTTACAATGTCACTTTTTTTCATTATCCTGTATGAAACAAATCCACCACCTTCATCGTAATAATTCTTATTATTCTCGCTGCAGGAGACAACAGTTTCTTTCTCCATTTTCTTTGAAGCATTTTCAGATTTTCTAGAAGCATGCTATCCGTTTAAATTTTCAGTCTCTGAAAGTTAGCCACTAATGCAAGAGTAAACCGAAGAAAACTCGTCAGAGAACTACGTAAGTTCCCTTGATGACGTAGCAGAGCCAAGGTCAAGAATGAGTTGAAAGACTCAACTGGTTCAAATGGCTCCGAGCACTATGGGACTTAACATCTGAGGTCATCAGTCCCCTAGAACTTAGAACTACTTAAACCTAACTAACCTAAGGACATCACACACATCTATGCCCGAGGCAGGATTCGAACCTGCGACCGTAGCAGTCGCGCGGTTCCGGACTGAAGCTCCTAGAACCGCTCGGCCACCGCGGCCGGCTCAAAGATTCAGCTGACTGCGTTACAAGAAGAGCAACAATAGTTGAATTTACACCGAGTTCGGTTGCTAATATCTCCTACGTCACAAGAGCATGTAATGATGTCTTTTGCTGAGAACAGATTTTTCTTTATTCGGTGATTTTAACTGTTCACATTTAAAGGATTAGTGCCAGGAAATTGTCGAATGCCCGCATAGTACGTAAGGTTTTCTCATACGGTTTATATAAATCATGTAATACATAAAGTGATGTCAGTTCGTTTCTGTTACATATGATTAGCCGATAAAGCCAGAAAAAAAAATGTATGGGAGGAATAACACCAGATAAATTAACATAATAACATGTGGGAGAGTGATGATGGAAACAAACTGTCGAAGAGCCTCATGTAAACTATCTTTACCAAATAAACGTAAGTAAAGGGAGTGACTTGAACTACTACTCACAAAATTACAAAGATTATGAAATCCATAGAGAAATACAAGCAAGGAAAAGATGGAGATAAAAAAATATGACATAAAATTGTTCACATCGTCCTGATTTGCTAGCCCACATTATTCGAAACATTTTAAAATATTCATAAGTTAAAATTTACATATACCAACAATTATGAAGCGGTTTCATTTTGTTCTGTGTAGTTTACACTCCAAGCACACGGAATTGTTTGAGTATTTTCGTATAACACGATATGATGCAGTAAGAAGAAAGAGAACAAGTTATGCTCTAGGAGCCCCACTTGCTGAACTGCAGCTACCCACTATGATGTAGAGAGAGGGCTCAAAACATTTTATATACACGCACGCAGTCACCGGTAAATTTAATTGACACCATTTCTTTGAAAATCTAGAACATGTTATACTACATTTCTGCTGACAAATAATGCGAAATAAATTCCTAAAAAAGGTAGTAAGTAAAGGTTTTGGTGGAGACGTACGTGCACTACTTTCAATTGACAAACAGATGCAATGTGAACCGTCCACATTCGCATTATGGAGGAGCGTGGTTCCCACCTCCTTCTGGCAATCAAGATAAACGAGTCCCGTGTTTTCCCTATGTCATTAAAGGCGAATGCCGGAATAGGTCGTTTGAATGACCACGATTAATTTCCCTGTCCCTTTTCTTATTCAGAGTTTCTGCTCTGCCTGTAATAACAGCAATTTCGATTAGTCATTAAACTTTAGTCTTCCATTCCTTCAGTACAGTACCACACAGAACTCAGTTCACACAATTTTTGATGGTGTTGAGACAGCAACTAGCCACAAATTAACTTTCAGTTCCTTTATTCAAAGGTTACCGTTACCGGTTTCAAATCGTTATGATTCATCTTCAGACGGTTTTCATGCTTTCATTACAACATGTGGTGTGTTTTTTTACAGATTAATTGTCCTAAAATATAAATAATACATAATTATAAGCACACCACACAGATGGTTGCGTTACAGATTTTCATTGCATGTGACTTACATGAAATGTTGGTTTGGAGTGTTTGTTCTCATAACATTTGTCCAACAGACGTGAATACATTCCCACTGAATTCTTATCGTTGCACACATGGATTTTTGTCACTGAACACTTTATATTTATCACAGAGAAGATTTCTAACACGCGTCACATATTTTGACACATACAAAGTGCTTACAAACATATGAGTGTCAAAGATGTTATGATATATCGTAACATCTGAAGATGGCCCATGTTTGGAAAAGATCATGCAACTGAAACGCCTTTTACACTAGTAGAGAGGGACATTGGTTTTGTGAGTTTTAGAGTGAATACTGTTACATTAAAGATAAAGTTGTCCGATTTTTTTATTACTGTATAGGTAAGACAGTACATTATTTATTTACATTTAGCATCATGAGAATTGTAGTAACATGTAAATTTGATACTTGATCTGCAGATAGGCGTAGGAATATTATTCGCTTTGGAGGGTGGAAAATAATTTTTGGAAATTTTTCAGGAAAGGGGTATTAGCTAACTCGGTTTCTTCATTAAGTATATAGTCTGGGGTGCTGTTTTTGTGTGTGTGTATTTCTATTTCTTCTAATATATTCATAGTGGCTCCTTTTTCTGCTAGATGTAAAATTTTTAAGTTGTTCTCAGTGTTTCCACTGACTGGTTTTCTTCAGCAATATGGGTTGCAAGTATAGATTTGTTCAAGTTTCCAAGCCTTAAAGCACCAATGTGTTCTTTGTATCTAACTTATAAACTTCTGCTTGTCTGTCCAATGTAGAATTATGGGCATGTATCGCATTTGAGTTTGTATATTCCTGACGTAGGGACTCTTGGAGGTATTTAAATCAGAGATTACTTTTTGTGGTAATTTATTATTTGTGGAAAAGTTGATTGTGA
This sequence comes from Schistocerca serialis cubense, assembly GCF_023864345.2. NCBI lineage: Eukaryota > Metazoa > Arthropoda > Insecta > Orthoptera > Acrididae > Schistocerca > Schistocerca serialis. Next base: position 858,662,929 of record NC_064640.1, on the reverse strand, counting down.
CATTTTTCGTTTTAAATAAGTTTGCTATTTGGTATGATAGTGGGCCTATGTATGGGAGAGTAGCATATTTAGGTTTGGCTTCCGTGGCACACTGATTTGGCTTGGAGCGCATGTTGTGTGTATTGCTGTGAAGTGGATCTGTGGTTTTTGTCTGCATTTTGTTGTGGAGTTTTTCTATTATCAGTGTGCCATAGAAGCCAAACCCTTTGAATAAAGGAACTAAAAGTAAATTTGTGGCTGGTTGCTGTCCCAACACAATCAACATTTGTCTTCAAATAACAGCCACGGTCTCCAACCATGTCATCATATGACAAAATTGCATCACACAATTTTGTTATAAAGGCTGCAAGCCAATTCCTCAAAATATCTCAGTGAGCATTTTTATGTCATTTACACGACCGCTCAGTCCATGACCTCTTTTGGAAATAGCATAGCAGTATTCATAAAGGAATTGCTAACTTTTGTTTATCCAAACTGCAAGTTGTTCTGTTTTAGCACAGTTCTGCTATGACATAGTGATCTCCTTAGTACTGTTGTGACCTGTTGAGATGCGACTGCTTTGTTTGCGGCAGGCCAAGCACAGACTTTGGGAGAGTGGTCGAGAGTGAGCCTGGAGGCGTTTGTGCCGCAATGGCATCTACAATAACATTTCTTTGGCAAGGTGAGCTATGGAGATATAAAGTGTGTATATGTGACGGAGGGCGACCGGGCACAAGTGCGTGCCGCGAGAAAGCGCTGACGCATCCTATTAGCGAGTCGTGACGTCAAAGCCGCAGTTCAGTGTGCTATGGCGTGTGTAGTCATGCAGGAACCAGCGTGCACACGGGCAGAGGCGTTCGTCCCTAACGTGTCCGCAACACAGTGTGGCCCTTACACCTCAGCGCTCTCGCAGACAGCCCGTTCGCATGCTTACAAGGGAAACTCCCTATCGCACCCCCTCAGATTTAGTAGTAACGTGGCCCAGTGGATAGCTGGTCAAAAACTGAACACAGATCAAGCATGAAAAAAATGTGTGTGGATTTCTAAGGGACCAAACTGCTGAGGTCATCGGTTCCTAGTATTCCACACTACTGAAACTAACTTTTGCTAAGAACAACACACACACCCACGCCCGAGGGAGGGCTCGAACGTCCGGCAGGAGGGGCCGCGCAATCGCTGACATAGCGCCTCAAACCATGCGGGTACTCCGCGTGGCTCAAGCAAAAAAACAAGAAGATGTACTGAACTGTGAAAAAGGAAACAAAATAGAAACAGTGAACGATCCGAGTTCAAGATGAGCGACAGTGAGCGAATTGCAAGAAGCACTGCGTTATAGTTGTTTGGCCACGGTGCTGGACTACCAACCGCGACATCCGTGTTCAAATCTCTCTCGTGCACCATTTTTTTCTCAATTTTATGAACTGCCCGTCCGGTCATTGATGTGTCTTTTCTCCTTCTGTAGTCGTGGCAGTTGTCATATCATACATTGCTTATAGACCATGAGTTATGTGGTGAGAATATATTACCGTAGCTAGTGAATGTGATGGATAGTGAGTACAAACGAGATCCCGCATACATCTCTAACAGAAATGAAAACAACAGATAGACAGGTGTGAACTATGTTACAACTAAGGAATTCAAGGGTCAAAACTTACAAAAGAGAACGAAAGAGTCATAACATGTGGTACTGGTGTAGAACAAATAGGAGGTACGTACGTCTCGAGGTCCCTTCGTTACACGTCGCTGTTGGAAACGGGCGTTACAAAACAACACAGACCCAAATTTGAATACAGCGAACAAACCTGTCTATGACCAGATAGACATTTCATAATTTCGTGAATAAATAAATAAATAAATAAGGCACGAGGGAGATTTAAACACGGATCTCCCTCCTCAGAGTCCAACACCGTGAACACTTAATTACGGTGCCATGTCTACTCAAATTCGCTCGATATTGCACATCTTGAGCTTGGACCGTTCACCGTCTCCATTTTGCTTCTTTTTCAACAGTTCAGTACATCTTCTTCTTGTTTTCGTGCTTGATCTGTTTGACTGGCTATTCACTGGGCCATGTGACCACTAAAGCTGACGGGGATGCGACGTGGAGTTTCCCTTGTTAAATGAGGATAGCCAACGGCGTAGTCCAGAATGTCGGTTGTCATGAAGACTGGGCCCTGGACATCCACCATGGATCGACCGAGACTTCATCAGATATTCATAAGTCCGCCAGAGGGCTGGGTGGACACACCACACCCGGACGATGTGGAGATGACAGCTTTCAGATCATCTGCAATTGACCCTCAATCTTCTCTTCACCCACGATGTTCCAGTAGGCGGCACCGGCAGACCACATCTGTGGTTTGCATCAGGTTGGCTGTGTGCTGGTGTGGAAGCCAGCTATCAGGTAGTAGGCCGCCTATTATTGATCAGCTTATCGTGGCTTCACTGAAACTCAATAGACCGTCATTCTGTCTTGTTCTGGCGACACGGACAGATTGGCGGCACTGGAGGTGTCTTTGAGCTCCGAAAGCTCTGTTATTTAAAGATCCAAGCCCACGCCTATGGCGCGGTGGCATGAGTGAATTTGCCCTCGTTTATCGAACTCGTCATTACATCTTGCCTTACTGTGCTGGTTCAATAATTATTTTGGGTCGCCGAGCTCAGGTCTTTCTGCAATGCATGACTACTGCATGGCGCTCTGGAACTTGATGTTATGGGGTATTACCTCATAGCGTCATGTTACACTGTATTCCTATGTTTTCTCTTTTGCCACCCTCGCGCGGGGTGTGGCGATGTTCTCCTGATTCCCTGTCTTTCGAGACAACAGCAATATGCAGTGTCGCCATTGCGATTGGCACACCGGCCCTGTGCTGACTTCCTTGGCTGTGAGCTGACCGGATAGAACTTAAAAAAATTTAGGTATTTACATCGAAAATACTCCGTAGCGTAACAGTGCAGATATCCTTCTTTACAAAAGATTAACATAAAGTTCTTTGTGAAATAAAATATCTGTAGAGTCTATAATATCCACGAAACTATTCCACGTCACCTTTAATCTTCATTTTACGGATGATCTTTTTACTGTACACGCTTACAAAAGGAACTGTTGTTTATTATCATTTGTTGAGTGATGTTACGAGAGCACTTAAATGCAGCTATATATATTTAGATAATTATTTCACATAATTTAATGTATATATAGCTGATTTCAATTCCAGGAGCAACACTTCCAGTAACTTTTTTTTGGTTAAAAGTAAGAAACTTTGTGGTATCGATAGCTACATGCCACGGCGTAGGTACAAGCTCTTAGGTTGGCACTACGACTCCGACACCGACGTCAGCGCCCTCTAGCCGGCGCTGTGCAGCTCTACGAGCGCCGCTCCAGATTCAGCCCATTTGAGGAGTAGACGACCAAGCAACATTGTTTCTATTTCAGTGTTGGCGAGCTACTAGAGACTTTGCCTTGTAATTTCTAGCCTATGTTATATTTGAATGATGTACAGCTTCGCACCTACGTGCTCATCTCAGCCAAAGTTAAGTATTATCAGTTGTATATGTTCATACACCAGTAAAAGAGCTATAACCCTATAACCTACATGCAGTACCGAAGCATTTCACCTTTTCCTGCTCCTACTCACTTCCTACATTCGGCCTACCCTTCAGTTTACAGGAGCAGACCCACGCGCTGCTTTCCAGGCGGTATACAAAAAACTTTTTGTTCGCTTACGCAAGAAAAATTTGTAAACCTTTAGGCACATGAGCATTCCAGACCCTCAAAAAAAGAAAAAAATATACATAAGAAATAAATATTTACCAATGTCACCTATTTCCGTTTTCTGGCCGCTATATGGTACATTAATTAATTCGTGGGTGGTGGTAAGTTCCTATGGGACCAAACGGCTGGGGTCATCGGTCCGTAGGCTTACACATTACTTAAAATAACTTACGCTAAGGACAACAAACACACCCATGCTCGAGGGAGGACTCGAACCTCCGACGGAAAGGGGGAGGGGAGGGGGGAGCCGTGCGAACCATGGCAAGGCGCCCCAGACCGCGGGGCTACCACGCACGGCATTTAATTCCCATGAATAGTTAAATACTATTGGCGTTCATTTAGTAATGCAACAATTTTTTTTCTGAATCTGGTTGGTTTCATTATTCCCCACTCTTTTCGCTAAAAAACCCTATTTTTCAACGTAATCACCGTTCGGTGCGACGGTGGAAGGACCTGTAAGCCCGCATGATGCCACTCTACTGGTCGACGTTGGAGCCAAAGGTGTGCTGCATCAATAACCTTCCCATCATCCACGCACTACTGCCCGTAGACCGCATCCTTCATTGGGCCAACAGATGGAAGTCGGAAGATGCGAGATCCAGGCTGTAGGGTGGATGAGGAAGAACAGTCCAATGAAGTTTTGTGAGCTCCCCTCGTGTGTGCAGGCTTTTGTGAGACCTTTCGTTGTCACGAAGAAGAAGAAGTTCCAGAATGAGATCCCGAGTTCGAGTCTCGGTCGGGCACACAGTTTTAATCTGCCAGGAAGTTTCAAGAAGAAGTTCGTTTGCATTTTTGTGGCGACGAACAGGCTTCAGTTGCCTGAAGGTAGCACAGTAAACTTCAGAGATGATCGTTGCACCATGAGCGAGGACATCAAACAGAATAATCCCTTCAGGTTCCCAGATGACTGGCGCCATGACTTTACTGACTGAGCGTGCGGCTTTGAACTTTTTCTTCGGCGGAGAGGCCACTCTATGGCTTGACGTTTTCAGGTCCGGTTCGAAGTGATGAAGACATATTTCGTCGCCTGTGACGGTGTTCGAGAGAAAATTGTCACAATCAGCCTCGTAACGTGCAAGCAGTTCCGCACAGTTGCTCTTAAGTGTCTTCTGTTTGGCAGCGAGGAACCCAAGGGGCACACTCCTTTGAGTACCCCAACTGGTGGACGAGTGTGTCAGTATTACCAACAGAGATGTCCAGTTGTGCAATGATGTGTTCGATTGTCATGTGTCGGTCACCCCGACTGAGAGTGTCCGCACGTTCCAACATTGCAGGTGTCACAGCTGTGTGCGGCCGGCTGGCACAAGGGAGAGAGGGACAGGTTTGCAAGACATTGCTGTGATGATGACAGACTCCTCGCTCAACGACTCACCGTGATTTTCTTCACTGCCAGGTCTTTGTAGACATTTTGTAAGCCGGCCGGAGTGGCCGAGCGGTTCTAGGCGCTACAGTCTGGAACCGCGCGACCGCTACGGTCGCAGGTTCGAATCCTGCCTCGGGCATAGATGTGTGTGATGTTCTTAGATTAGTTAGGTTTAAGTAGTTCTAAGTTCTAGGGGACTGATGACCTCAGATGTGAAGTCCCATAGTGCTCAGAGCCATTTGAACCATTTTGTAAGCGCTTATGGACACCTGTGATGCTCTTGATTTCAGCAAAAAAAAAACACCGTTCTCTGGTTGGAATGCATCTCCGTTAGAGATGCCATTTTGAAGGCTACGTATAGCGCCGCCACCTGTCGGAACTTCTTGAAACTATAGAAACTGAAGCTGGAACATTCCGCGAAGTCCGACAGCGAATTAAGCATTTTTTAAATCGAAATTTGCCGATGTGTGACTGGGGCCTCCCGTCGGCAAGTCTTTCGATTTGACGCCACTTCGGCGAGTTGCGCGTCGCTGAGGATGAAAGGATGACGATTAGGACAACACAACACCCAGTACTTGAGGGGAGAAAATCTCCGACCCAGCCGGGAATCGAACCCGGTCCCTTAGGATTGACAATCTGTCGCGCTGACCACTCAGCTACCGGGGGCGGACAATTTGCTGATAATGTCACCTCAGCATCGAAGGGAACGGGGGATGCTGAGATGCTATTCCAGTATAATTCGAGAGCCTCTGCAATGCTGTTCAAAACTACGGGGAAATGTTACCGATGATGCTGCCACTAAAGCGGAGTTACTGGCTCTGAGCACTATGGGACTTAACTTCTAAGGTCATCAGTCTCCTAGAACTTAGAACTACTTAAACCTAACTAACCTAAGGACATCACACACATCCATGCCCGATGCAGGATTCGAACCTGCGACCGTAGCGGTCGCGCGGTTCCAGACTGTAGCGCCTAGAACCGATCGGCTGCTCCGGCCGGCGCGGAGTTACTAAATACAGTTTTCCGTAATTCCTTCACGAAAGAAGATGAAGTAAATATTCCAGAATTCGAAACCAGAACAGCTGTTAGCATGAGTGACACAAAAGTAGATATCTTAGGTGTTGCGAAACAACTCAAATCACTTAAGAAAGGCAAGTCTTCCGGTCCAGATGGTATACTAATCAAGTTCCTTTCAGAGTATGCAGACGCAATAGCGCCTTTCTTAGCAATCATACACAACCGCTCACTTGACGAAAGGTCTGTTCCTAAGGGCAGGAAAGTAGCATAGGTCACACGAATATTCAAGAAAGGAAATAGGAGTAAGCCCATTGAATTACAGAACCATATCACTGACCTCAATTTGTAGCAGGATTTTGGAGCATATAATGTACTCGAACATTATGAATCACCTAGAAGAAAATGACTTATTGATATATAACCAACATGGATTCAGAAAATATCGTTTTTGTGCAACACAGGTAGCTCTTTATTCCCATAAAGCGATGAATGCTGTCGACAAGGGATCTCAGATCGTTTCCATTTTCCTAGATTTCCAGAAGGCTTTTGATACCGTACCTCACAAGCGACTATTAATCAAATTGCGTGCATATGGAGTATCGTCTCAGTTGTGTGACTGGATTCGTCATTTCCTCTCGTCACAGTTCATAGTGACAGAAGGTAAATCATCGAGTAGAACAGAAGCGATATCTGGCGTTCCGCAACGTAGTGTCATAGGCCCTCTGCTGTTCGTGATTTGCGTAAATGATCTAGGTGATAATCTGAGCAGCCTCCTTAGATTGTTTGCAGATGATGCTGTAATTTACCGTGTAGTAAAATCATCAGATGATGAATTCCAATTACAAAATGATTTAGAGAGAATTTCTGTATGGTGCGAAAAGTGACAACTGGCACTAAACAAAGAAAAGGGCGAGGTTATCCACATGGGTACTAAAAGAAATCCGATAAATTTTGGGTATACGATAAATCGCACTAATCTAAGGACTGGCAGTTCGACTAAATACCTAGGAATTACAATTACGAGCAAGTTAAATTCGAAAGACCACATTGTGGGGAAGGCGAAAAAAAGACTGCGCTTTGTTGGAAGAACACTTAGAAGATGTGACAAACCCACTAAAGAGATAGCCTATGTTACACTTGTCCGTCCTCTGCTGGAATATTGCTGCGCGGTGTGGGATCCTTACCAGGTAGGAAATAGTGGAAAGAAGGGCAGCTCGTTTTGTGTTATAACGTAATAGGGCTGAGAGTGTCTGATATGATACGCGAGTTGGGGTGGCAGTCACTGAAACAAAGGCGGTTTTCTTTGCGGCGAGATCTATTTACGAAATTCCAATCACCAACTTTCTCTTCCGAATGCGAAAATATTTTGTTGACACCCACCTACGTGGGGAGGGGTGATCATCATAATAAAATAAGAGAAATCTGAGCTCGAACGGAAGTATTTATGTGCTCCTTTTTCCCACACGCCATTCGAGAGTGGAATGGTAAAGAAGCAGTATGAAAATGGTTCGATGAACCCTCTTCCAGGCACTTAAGTGTTAAGTGCAGAGTAACCATGTAGATGTAGATGTAGAGTAGCAAGTGGGCTGAGCCGTGAATGGGAATTTGTATTGCGGAGGGAGCTTTCATAATGTAGTTGTGCAAAGCCACTGTGCCAGGGCGACGTAGTGGATAGAGCATCTGCCTCGTGAGCAGGAGACCCATGTTCGAATCCCAGCCTTGGTACAAATTTTTATTCGGCGCTTCACTCTGCATATATACATCATAACTATATATTACTTAAAGAAGTCGTGTGGAAAACAGCGAGAGCTTAACAGATTACTTTGTTACTATTTGCGATCATTAACCCACCAGGGTAGCCGAGAGCGCTAACGCGGTTCTTCCCGGACTCGGGTAGGCGCGTCGGCCCCGGATCGAATCCGCCCAGCAGATTAACGACGAGGGCCTGTGTGCTGGCCAGCCTGGATGTGGTTTTTAGGAGGTTTTCCACATCTCGTTAGTTGAATACCGGGCTGGTCCCCATGTTCCGCCTCAGTTACACGGCTCGCAGACATCTGAACACATTCGCACTATTCCAATGATTACACTCGACGCAGACAGTTGGGGTACAGTAATTCCGTCCCGGGGGGTACGTGGTGGCGGCAGGAAGGGCATCCGGCCACCCCTTAACCATTAACATGCCAAATCCGATTAACGATGGCTGACCCTGCGTAACTGTGGGACAAGGCTCAAGCGATAGATTGTTGCGATCATTAATGGTTATTCTCTGTCACTGAAACCATTACCTTTGCATCTCTATTGTAAAATGATGCTTTCTGTATCTACGTTTATGTTGGAAACTGGTAGCAAAACAAAGAGATTTACGTTGGAAGCTGTCGGCGTTCGTAACTCGTCTTTCCTTAACATTTCACAGCTATACAGCGCCGGTTATTGGAAATATATTTTTATTTATACTGACGCGCTGATTTTTAAAAATCACAGGGTTATTGGAATCGCCGTACTCAAAATGGTTCAAATGGCTCTGAGCAGTATGGGACTTAACATTTGAGGTCAGCAGTCCCCTAGAACTCAGAATTACTTAAACCTAACTAACCTAAGAACATCACACACATCCATGCCCGAGGCAGGATTCGAACCTGCGACCGTAGCGGTCGCGCGGTTCCAGACAGAAGCGCCCGGAACCGCCCGGCCACAACGGCCGGCTTGCCGTATTCCATAATTTCATTTCGGTGTAACAAATGTAGTATTTATTATTTAAGGACTTCTTCTTCATTTTGTGTTAATGAACACACAGGTGTTATTTTGCTCTGAAGTGCCGGCACAGCGCGATAATTAAACAGAGCCATAAAAACTTTAAAAAGCTGCTGACTCCACATTTCGTAGCCTACTACCGGGTTTATGACTCGCCTGGTTCCGCTCGACCCACATCTCCCACACACGCAACTCTGTAATAGCACTGCTTCTCATATGGTCCGCTGTTTCGCGATAAGGCGACCCGTATTCACGAAAGCTGACCGTTCCCCCCCTGTTAGAAGTCTTACCCCGCTCATATGACGCCATTTGCCTGCGAGAGGTAGTTATAAACTGGCACGCTATGTTATTCACTGGCAGAGAATGATATACAGTGTTAATTACACTAGCGGCCTTTTTATGCGCGCCTATCACACGTGATCGGAAAGCGCTGCTGAGTTCATGAGTATGGTGACAGTAATTACGCTCATTTACGTGTCCCATTTTACATGGAATGTACTGTTTGTCTAATATTTCTTATATATCTCCTTCAATGTATTCCAGTCGTCGTCAACCTACAGCGCGTATGCCAAGCGTCTATAGTAACATGGGCTGATAACAGCAAAGATATTGGGAGCTCACGGCAGAACTATCTGATTCGTCTCTTAGGGTATCTGAAAGAGCCTTAACTACTCCTATGTAGTCTTTAAGTCTTTGAAGTAAGTAAGTAGAGAGGCAACAGATATTTCGTGAATATTCTCTGAGCGCTGATTCTTAAGAATATTCCAGTAGTTTATCTGATAAGAATGTAGCATCATTTTCGTATGTCTTCTGGGTAAAACATTCTTGTTGAAGACACTTAGTAACTGCAAGGTCAAGAACGTTCTCGTAATACTACTTTTGAATGTATTTATTATTCTGTTATCTAGACATTATCGCAGAGGTAAGGAATGGAGCGATGTTCTATATGTGTTCTTTGCTTTTTCTTCTATTTCGGTGAAGCAATGCAGTTTCCGAAAACTCTCAGTGAGTCAGTCTCTTCCACTTGATTCCTTCATCGGTCCTGCACATCTTGGCAGTAGTTAGTTGTACTAATATGACGAATATTGCTCATTCTACATCTGCATAAATACTTCGCCAGCCACCACACGGCGCGTGGCAAACAGTACCTTGTACTGCTATTAGCCATTCTCTTTCTTGCTCCACTAGCAAATGTAGCGAGGAAGTAACGACCTGCAACGATAGTTTGATCAAATACGTTCATTTCACGCAGACAGCTCTGTTAAAAACATAATTTTGTTCTCACTTGTTTTGTTTCTTACGTCTTCTTAGTCGCTAATGTCTTACTGACGCAAGATTGCTAGAGACGTAGTTACATGATAGGACCGAAAACCCAGATTAGAGCTTTAGTAACTGCATATGGGAAAGTACCGCAATCTGTTCTGGTAGGACTAAACAGTTTGAAAATAGCTGTGCTCGATGCTCTGATATATTTCAGTATTGGTGTGCAGTCAACGTTTAAGGTTATGGAATTGATGCGACTGCCTGTTGGACTAAATGTGCAAATAACTTTAATTGTCATTGCCCACACAGAAGTTCTTCGAAGAAGAGAAATCAGTGCTGGAAGCCACCAGAGAAGCAAGAATAAAAAGAAGAAATCTTAAAAAGAACACGAAGGGAGAGCAACACCATAATCAAGACGAATTTGGATCTGGTATGAATTAGAGGTGTGCAGAGTAGGTAGAGAAACAAGTGTTAACTTTAACTTGAATGTCCTGGAAGTTCCCTTTTTTCATGTTAGGTACATGTTGGTTAAATACTGATAATGATAGAGCCTGAATATTTATATACCATCTTACAACATACTTAACTGAAAGATGGAGTAGTCGTATAACTTAAATTTGAAAATTAAGGACGTTTTAAGGAAAAACTATGAGTTAAATTACTGAATTTTTTTATAATCATTCTTTAAATTTTTAAGTATAATTTATGTATATTTTCAAAAGTCTGCTTTAAAGGTTATAGTGAAAGAATTACCGGAAAAAATTAAGGTTCTACTTCGTTTTTATTTCGAGACATGATACTATTCTCTGCCCGATCAGGTCGCGGTATTTGAATGTGTTGATAATTTTTAATCTCATCAATTGCTTCTGTTAGCTATTTGAATTACCATTTTGGTTCTGGTTACAATTTTGGTTCAGTTAATCAGTGGCGTAATAAGATGATTTACGTTAGTTGCGACCGCGCGGAACCTAGATACAAATCGTAGACCAAGCCTTAACAATTTCGGCTTGCCATATTATTTCATCAATTAAATTCAATATTTCTTCTGTTACCCAAGGATTTCTACTAACCCTCGTCTTTAGTAGAAATCCTTGGGTAACAGAAGAAATATTGAATTTAATTGATGAAAGGAGACAATATAAAAATGCAGTAAATAAAGCAGGCAAGAAGGAATACGAACGTCTCAAAAATGAGATCGACAGGAAATGCAAAATGGCTAAGCAGGGATGGCTAGAGGATAAAAGTAAGGATGTAGAGGCTTATCTCACTAGGGGTAAGAAAGATACTGCCTACAGGAAAATTAAAGAGACCTTTGGAGGAAAGACAACCACTTGTATGAATATCAAGAGCTCAGATGGAAACCCAGTTCTAAGCAAAGAAGGGAAAGCAGAAATGTGGAAGGAGTATGTAGAGCGTCTATACAAGTGAGGTGTACTTGAGGACAATATTATGGAAATGGAAGAGGATGTAGATGAAGATGAAATGGTAGATACGATACTGCGTGAAGAGTTTGACAGAGCACTGAAAGACCTGAGTCGAAACAAGGCCCCGGGAGTAGACAACATTTCATTAAACTACTGACGGCCTTGGGAGAGCCAGTCCTGACAAAACTCTACCATCTGGTGAACAAGATGTATGAAACAGGCGAAATACCCTCAGACTTCAAGAAGAATATAATAATTCCAGTCCCAAAGAAAGCAGGTCTTGACAGATGTGAAAATTACCGAACTTTCAGTTTAATAAGTCACGGATGCAAAATACTAACACAAATTCTTTACAGACGAATGGAAAAACTAGTAGAAGCCGACCTCGGGGAAGATCAGTTCGGATTCCGTAGAAATATTGGAACACGTGAGGCAATACTGACCCTACGACTTATCTTAGAAGCTAGATTAAGGAAAGGCAAACCTACATTTCTAGCATTTGTAGACTTAGAGAAAGCTTTTGACAATGTTGACTGGAATACTCTCTTTCAAATTCTGAAGGTGGCAGGGGTAAAATACAGGGAGCGAAAGGCTATTTACAATTTGTACAGAAACCAGATGGCAGTTATAAGAGTCGAGGGGCATGAAAGGGAAGCAGTGGTTGGGAAGGAAGTGAGACAGGGTTGTAGCCTCTCCCCGATGTTATTCAATCTGTATATTGAGCAAGCAGTGAAGGAAACGAAAGAAAAATTCGGAGTAGGTATTAAAATCCATGGAGAAGAAATAAAACCTTGAGGTTCGCCGATGACACTGTAATTCTGTCAGAGACAGCAAAGGACTTGGAAGAGCAGTTGAACGGAATGGACAGTGTCTTGATAGGAGATATAAGATGAACATCAACAAAAGCAAAACGAGGATAATGGAATGTAGTCGAATTAAGTCAGGTGATTCTGAGGTTATTAGATTAGGAAATGAGACACTTAAAGTAGTAAAGGAGTTTTGCTATTTGGGGAGCAAAATAACTGATGATGGTCGAAGTAGAGAGGATATAAAATGTGGACTGGCAATGGCAAGGAAAGCATTTCTGAAGAAGAGAAATTTGTTAACATCGAGTATAGATTTAAGTGTCAGGAAGTCGTTTCTGAAAGTATTTGTATGGAGTATAGCCACGTATGGAAGTGAAACATGGTCGATAAATCGTTTAGACAAGAAGAGAATAGAAGCTTTCGAAATGTGGTGCTACAGAAGAATGCTGAAGATTAGATGGGTAGATCACATAACTAATGAGGAGGTGTTGAATAGGATTGGGGAGAAGAGAAGTTTGTGGCACAACTTGACTAGAAGAAGGGATCGGTTGGTAGGGCATATTCTGAGGCATCAAGGGATCACCAATTTAGTTTTGGAGGCAGCGTGAAGGGTAAAAATCGTAGAGGAAGACCAAGAGATGAATACACTAAACAGATTCAGAAGGATGTAGGTTGCAGTAGGTACTGGGAGATGAAGAAGCTTGCACAGGATAGAGTAGCATGGAGAGCTGCATCAAACCAGTCTCAGGACTGAAGACCACAACAACAACAACATATTATTTCATTTGTGTTGGACTTTTAAATCATCAGTAAAATTGGATCGAGTGTACACTTGGCAAAGAATGAATCGATTTGATTCGAAGCGCTTCACGCAAAGGTATGCAGCCACCCAAAATCCTTCTCGATGCCAACCACGAGCTACATACAACACTTCTTACAAAAATGCTATCAACACTTTGTCCGGCATGTGGATTTAGTGCACGTGAGTGTATGTGTTTGGAAACTGAGCAGTGACTACGTGCTCTCTAGATCTCCCCCACCCCACAGGACTCGCTAGATTAAGGCGAAAGTGAGGCCATAAGTTCGTTTATATAAATGTATCAAGAATGTTTTGCCTATCTATTAAATACAAAAGACTACTGTTATCATGCGAAATCTTAGCCAAAATAAATATTTCATCATTTGAAGCTATTTCCATGCTCGTTTAATTTATACCTCTTCAATAGTCTGAAAATATGGTATGATATGTAAATCGTAGGATGAGCTCAGCTTACAAACCCGCGCTTCGCTATATGACTGTTTGGAGTTCAGTTTCTAGCTAATAGATGGCTGTTATATGTGTTCTGAAACGAAGCCCAGGCCATGTGTGTAACGTGGTAGCTTATTTTAGTAAACAACCAACATGGTGAAAAGAGCAAAAAATGGTTCAAATGGCTCTGAGTACTATGGGACGTAACATCTGAGGTCATCAGTCCCCTAGACTTAGAACTACTTAAATCTAACTAACATAAGGACATCACACACATTCATGCCCGAAGCAGGATTAGAACCTGCGACCGTAGCATCAGCGCTGTTCGGGACTGAAGCGCCTAGAACCGCTCGGCCACAGCGGCCGGCAGAAATGATTGGTACAGTCTTCAAATGACACTCTTTATTACAAAGCATCATAAACCTTTAGTTCTAGCTCCGGTGCAACACAAGTGTAATACTGTACTGGCTGAGAACTAAGTTCACAATAGTGAATGAATGTGAATGTCGTGTGACTAGGGCCTCCCGTCGGGTAGACCGTTCGTCGGGTGCCACACTTTCGATTTGACGCCACTTCGGCGACTTGCGCGGCGATGGGGATGAAACGTTGATGATTAGCACGACACAACACCCAGTCCCTGAGCAGAGAAAATCTCCGACCCACCCGGGAATCGAACCTGGGCCCTTAGGATTGACAATCTGTCACGCTGACCACTCAGCTACTGGGAGCTGGCGCTACACAATAGTCACTCTACTGAAGTAACCATCGTCGTGTGTGGTTAGTACGAGACCGACATTGCTAGGACGTCATGGTTGCGGTGCCTGCTATACACGTAACCTGCTGAACAGCTTCCAGTCTGCAACTCTGATAGTCGAAGAGCTGCTCTGTTGAGCCGTGAAGCGTTAGTTAAATAGCCGTGTGGAGAGATACCGTGACTATGTGCTATTGCTTGTTAATGTGAAGTGATATCATACTTCCGCTTCATTGGTTTCTCTCAAGGAGTGATACGACACGTCTGTCTGGTTGCATACGATAGAGACGCACAAAGTAATGCGGTCGCTCCTAGCAACCTCTTTTGAAGAATGTCGGAATTATGATATGCTGGATTCGCCCTGTTGCTTAGGCCATGCAGTTGCCGCCTTAGACTCAAGGGTGGTCTAGGCGACAGGGGTTGTTCCGCACATGCCAGAATATCTTCCTCATCACCCTCCTGGGGATCAGGAGAAGCTTCTTCTTCTCCAGCTACTGGGTGGGGTTGATGGACAAGGTAAACCTACAATGTGGCCTTCACATTGTCCCTACTGGGACAATGTCTCCATTGATACTGGTAAGGTGCTGCGGCTCTGCGGTTCCCGTTTCCAGGTTAGACACGTTATCTTCACCTGAAACTTTGGACTGGGTATCTTGTTATCAACCAAGAAATGCCGTCCTCTGCCCCATATTCTCTGGCAGTGGTGCTTCTTCGTGGGCGAGGTGGAGTGCGGGATAGAAGGGTCTTCATCTTTTGACCGTGAAGCATCTCTGCCGGCCGAAGTGGCCGTGCGGTTAAAGGCGCTGCAGTCTGGAACCGCAAGACCGCTACGGTCGCAGGTTCGAATCCTGCCTCGGGCATGGATGTTTGTGATGTCCTTAGGTTAGTTAGGTTTAACTAGTTCTAAGTTCTAGGGGACTAATGACCTTTTTCAGTTGAGTCCCATAGTGCTCAGAGCCATTTGAACCATTTGAAGCATCTCTGCTGGAGTGCATCCTTATGATAAGAGCTTCTGTAAGAAGCGAGAAATACCACAAGACATCCTCCAACTTGTAGTTAGGACAAGTTCCTTCACCTCAGCTTTGAACAGTCGCACAAAATGTTCGTTGACCTCGCTCGACTGCAGCTGGACTGGCGTGGTGCAGAGGTGCTGAACAGAACGTCCCAGACTCGTGAGCAATAAACTGGGCGTCATTATCCATAGCAAGAGCCGCTGGAAGACCGTTCCACTGAAGTGATCAGTTTGAGACGACGAACCGTTTCGGGTGCCCCCATAAGAAACGAAATCTAGTGTGGGTGTCCACCAGGATAAACCAATTGGTCCCCAGGAATCGTCTGGCATAGTCTACGTGGAGCTAATCCTGGGTTGCGGTGACTTGGGCCAAGGAAACTAAGATTTTGGCGGCGCAGTTAGGTAATTCTTGACGCTACAATGGAAGCCAAGAAAAAGTTGCTTGTACTTGTTACAGAGTCGTTTTCATTCCTCATTTCGATCTGTTCATGGATTTCGTTGGTGGCATCCTGAACCGTGAACACTAGATGGTGAAACAGATCAAGATCCATGATATGGGAAACCTTGGGAGACTGCGTTACCGGGAGAGGATGCACGCAGAAAATTTTTTTTATACCTGTCAGTCAACACACATCGTCCGCCTCCGGTAGCTGTGTGGTCAGCGCGACAGAATGTCAATCCTAAGGGCCAGGTTTCGATTCCTTGCTGCGTCGGGCATTTTCTCCTCTCAAGGACTTGGTGTTCTGTTGCCCTAATCATCATCGTTTCATCCCCATCGACGCGCAAGTCGTCGAAGTGGCGTCAAATCGAAAGACTTGCACCAGGCGAACGGTCTGCTCGACGCGAGGCCCTAGGCACACGACATTTACATTTACAACACATCGAGTCTACTGGTCACAGTAATTCGTCAATTTCCTAGAAATCGGGTTAACTGTGGGGACAATACAGTCATAAGTAGCCCTATTGACGGTCGTTTTAGTGGAACCTGTATCCACTTGTAATTGTACACTACTGGCCATTAAAATTGCTATATCACGAAGATGACGTGCTACAGACGCACAATTTAACCGATACGAAGAAGATGCTGTGATATGCAAATGATTAGCTTTTCAGAGCATTCACACTAGGTTTGCGCCGGTGACGGCACCTACAACGCGCTGACATGAGGAAAGTTTCCAACCGATTTCTCATACACAAACACCAGTTGACCGACGTTGCCTGGTGAAACGGGTGTTGTGATGCCTCGTGTAAGGAGGCGAAATGCGTACCATCACGTTTCCGACTTTGACAAAGGTCGGATTGTAGCCTATCGCGAGTGCGGTTTATCGTATCGCGACATTGCTGCTCGCGTTGGTCGAGATCCAATGACTGTTAGCAGAATATGGAATCGGTGGGTTCAGGAGGGTAATACGGAATTCCGTGCTTGATCCCAACGGCCTCGTATCACTAGCAGTCGAGATGACAGGCGTCTTATCCGCATGGCTGTAACGGATCGTGCAGCAACGTCTCGAAAAAATGGTTCAAATGGCTCAGAGCAGTATGGGACTTAACATCTGTGGTCATCAGTCCCCTAGAACTTAGAACTACTTAAACCTAACTAACCTAAGGACATTACACACATCCACGCCCAAGGCAGGATTCGAACCTGCGACTGTAGCAGTCGCGTGGTTCCGGACTGAGCGCCTAGAACCGCTAGACCACCGCGGCCGGCGCAACGTCTCGATCCCTGCGTCAACAGATGGGGACGTTTGCAAGACAACAACCATCTGCACGAACAGTTCGACGACGTTTGCAGCAGCATGGACTATCAGCTCGGAGACCATGGCTGCGGTTACCCCTGACACTGCATCACAGACAGGAGCGCCTGCGATGGTGTACTCAACGACGAACCTGGGTGCACGAATGGCAAAACGTCATTTTTTCGGATGTATCCAGGTTCTGTTTACATGATGGTCGCATCCGTGTTTGGCGACATTGCGGTGTACACATATTGGAAGCGTGTATTCGAATCGTCATACTGGCGCATAACCCTGCGTGATGGTATGGGGTGCCATTGATTACACGCCTCGGTCACCTCTTGTTCTCATTGACGGCACTTTGAACAGTGGACATTACATTTCAGATGTGTTACGACCCGTGGCTCTACCGTTCATTCGATCCATGCGAAACCCTACACTTCAGCAGGATGACGCACGACCGCATGTTGCAGGTCCTGTACGAGCCTTTCTGGATACAGAAAGGATACAGCACATTCTCCAGATCTCTCACCAATTGAAAACGTCTGGTCAATGGTGGCCGAGCAATTGGCTCGTCACAATACGCCAGTCACTACTCTTGATGAACTGTGGTATCGTGTTGAAGCTGCATGGGCAGCTGTACCTGTACACGACATCCAAGCTCTGTTTGACTCAATGGCCAGGGGTATCAAAACCGTTATTACCGCCAAAGTTGGTTGTTCTGGGTACTGATTTCTCAGGATCTCTGCACCCACATTGTGTGAAAATGTTATCACATGTCAGTTCTAGTATAATATATTTGTCCAATGAATACCCGTTTATCATCTGCACTTCTTCTTGGTGTAGCAATTTTAATGGCCAGTAGTGTATATTCTTTCCATTAACAAGGGGACCTTGCCTACTCGTCTTCACCGACGTCGTCCAAATTTGTGGTATATGCAGGGCTTTTACAGAAGTGAAAGCGATAGACGTGGGAGCTCCAGATGGGCTACGGTTTATAAAAAATAGCATTTCTGGCTCCGATCTGGAGAGGCGTGGGCCATTTCTATTACTATAGCTTCGAGACAACGGTTGGTGCAACGGAAAGAGTACAGAAAGGTAATCTGGTGGACATTGAATTTTATTCTACTTTCAGTTCTTACGATACACTGAAAATAAACCGAAATAATGTTCATTGTATTGCATTTGTTAATATCTTCGTAAAATACAGGAAAAGGAAAGACAAAGGAAAATTTTGGAATGCTAATAAATTTCCAGGAATGGACTGTAATGCATGAGTGAGAACTTTTTATGTAAAATAAAAGAGTTTTATTATTTTGCGGTTGATAAGTTATACGTGCTGGGGTGACATTCGTCATAAAAAGAGGTGTAGCAGTAATTTTCTCCACATCTCTCACACGTTGTATAAGTCGCATTTTCACAGTCACATTTTTAAAAATATCTACAGAAAAACAAACTTATTGTACATTCCTGAATGGTTTTCTGTCATCGCACTTTTGGCAGCATAATTTCACCAAAAAATTGTCGATAGTAGCAGGTGATGAACAATGGAATGTATTTCATGCAGCCTTTTAATAAAATTCTTTACCTGGCGATAAAAATAGAGGTCGCAGGTTTTCAGCAGCAAAGCGCATTTGTGGGGCAAGCCCTTTAATATTGCACGATCTTTACCCTCCAACTTGAAATAGCTTTTCGTTTGATTGTGGATTTTTTGTCCTCTCCACGAGTCAGTTGACAGACTAAATCTGTTGTCCTGCACGTAGGATTTCGTGACATAGGTCACGAAAATTGTATAATTCTGCTGAAGTAATGGTGACATTTCTATATTTTGCCGCGTACTCATCCACCTTTTGTTGAATTTCCTTTGTGTTCCCTTTTAATGCCTTTTATGAAAATATTAATGGAGACAATATACTGAGCGTCATTTCCGTTTATTTGCAGTGTAAGTAACGTAAAAGCTGAAAAAAATGTTTCCGCATAGGAAATCGACCCCACGACCCTCGGATTACAATACTGTACTCTTTCTGTTGCGCCAGGCGTTGCCTGGAAATTACGCTAACATATACGGTTCGTCTCTCGCCCCTCCGTCGCCAAAAACTGGTATCTTTTTCTAAACGTTTGGCCATCTGGAGATTCGACTTCCGTCAATTTCATTTCTGGACAGGTCTTGCATATACCATACATTTGGAAGAAATCGGTTACGACATGTAGGCGCCGTCCCCTTGCAAGATCGACAGTAACCAAAATCACTTTAATATGTTGAGAAACAATTTTGTATGTCTCATTTCTGAAATCATACACCATATGGTCAGTGTCATCTGTGCGATTAGCGTACTTGACACTCCGAAGTTGCTTCTGCAAGCATACTTCGGCCACGTGCTGTTCTTGTCGACAATGTAAAAGCTTCACATTTTTGTAATAACGTGACGGGCGATTAATTGTTATGAAACGCTGAGCAAAGGATTTCGCCTTAGAGTGCTGATGAAGCCCCTCTTTTGCAACGATCTTTAACTTGACATTTCTGGATGGAGTGAACCTACCACCGATGGTTTATCTACATCTACATAGGTACTCCGCAAATCACACTTAAGTGACTGGCAGAGGGTTCGTCGAACCAACTTCACAATAATTCTCTATTATTCCACTTCCGAACAGCGGGCGGTAAAAATGAACACCTATATATTTCCGTGCAGGCTCTGATTTTCCTTATTTTATGAAGATCGTTTTTTCCTATGTAGGTCGGCGTCAACAAAATATTTTCGCATTCAGAGAAGCAAGACGGTGACTGGAATTTCGTGAGAAGATATCGCGGCAACGAGAAACGCCTTTGTTTTAGTGGCATCCATCCCAAATCCTATATCATGTCAGCGACACCCTCTGCCCTATTTCGCGATAATACAAAACATCCTGCTCTTCTTTGAACTTTCTCTATGTACTCCGTTATTCCTATCTGGTAAAGACCCCCCGCCAGCAGTACTCCAAAATACGACGGACAAGCGTAGTGTAGCGAGTCTCTTTAGCAGATCTGTTACATTTTTTAAATGTTCTGCCAATAAAACAGTCTTTGGTTTGCCTTCCCCACAACATTTTCCATGTGTTCTTACCAATTTAAATTGTTCGTTGTTGTAATTCGTAGGTATTTAGTTGAATTTACGGCTCTTAGACTAAACTGATTTATCGTGTAACCGAAGTTTAATATATTCCTTTTAGCACTCATGTGGATGACCTCACACTTTTCATTATTTAGGATCAACTGTCAATTATCGCACCAGTAAGATATCTTTTCTAAATCGTTTTGCAATTTGTTTTGATATTCTGATGAGTTAACTAGACGATAAATGACAGCTTCATCACAACCTAAGGCGGCTGCTCTGATTGCACCGTTCATATAACGAGCAGCAGAGGACCAATAACACTACCTTGGGGAACGCCAGAAATCACTTCTGTTTTACTCGATGACTTTCCGTCAGTTACTACGAAGTGTCACCTCTCTGACAGGAAATCACAGATCCAGTCACATAACTGAGACGATATTCCATAAACACGCAATTTCACTACGAGCCGCTTGTGTGGTACAGTGCCAAAAGCCTTTTGGAAATATAGAAATACGGAATCGATACGGGTTGGGTGAGATTCGCCGTTCCGCCTGCCCCTACAGTCAGAAAAGTTCCTGGTTTTACGTAATTCCGTTTTGAACACCTCGGGTCCTCCCTGACTGAGAGCCCGTTCGGGCGGTACGTTTTCTCAAAGGTCTTAATAATGAATAAACATTCGTCAATCGTGGGATTATTTAAGCGTATAGGGACATTCCACAACCCAGTATCAGGTGGATGGACGATACAATTTCCCTGACCGCTACATCTGCATAGGAGAAATTACGGTCTGGATTTTCAGGCTTGAATTTATAATCCCTAGTGGACCTTGAAGCGTTCCGAAGAGCGAGGTGCCAAGCCGAGGTTTGGTACTTCCCGATGAAACAACAAAGAAACATAGTCACTGGCGGAAGCAACGACGAATGAGAGGCAGTGGTGTATACACGCCCAGAGGGGTTTCCATACGCCACCTCATCGGCTCACTTAGTTAGGGCAGAGCGGAGTGTCGCTGAGCCCAATCGGTAATCACCGCCGAAAGCAACAGCATCGTCTCTCTACCGAGCCTGCAGTGCGACGAATCTGCTACACACAACTCTCCATAAACATGATTTTTGTAGGGTGGGCAATACAATAAAAATAATATAACAAGATAAAATTATATAATAAGAGCTCATATAAACTATTCGATCCCCCTATTCTGAGGTATCAATTAAACTTTTAAATAGCCAGTTTTTTTAATGAAACAAGAAGGTACTCACATCCGCTATTTATAACATAGTAACGTTGAATATTGCCCTGTAGCCACTCAGCTACTCCCCACCATTCACGTCCAATATACCGTCATCTGGTGAAAGCGGAAGTTAAAATTTAAAAATCTTTTTTTAAATTTGTTTTAAATGATGGGAGCGGCAATGACCTAGAAAATAAAAATAAAATACGAGCTGATAAATCTCCCCTAAAAACGAACGACGAAGAGTGGAACATTAGCATGAACAAACAGTGGAATTAGCGCATGGATTTTTACGAAGTTATGTACTCCATCTTGTTCTGGTTCTAATAAAGTGACCTAATATCTTACATGTTGTACGAGGGCAGTTCAATAAGTAATGCAACACATTTTTTTTCTGAAACAGGGGTTGTTTTATTCAGCATTGAAATACACCAGTTTATTCCCCAATCTTTTAGCTACACGACACTATTTTTCAACGTAATCTCCATTCAGTGCTACGGCCTTACGCCACCTTGAAATGAGGGCCTGTATGCCTGCACGGTACCATTCCACTGGTCGATGTCGGAGCCAACGTCGTACTGCATCAATAACTTCTTCATCATCCGCGTTGTGCCTCCCACGGATTGCGTCCTTCATTGGGCCAAACATATGGAAATCCGACGGTGCGAGATCGGGGCTGTAGGGTGCATGAGGAAGAACAGTCCACTGAAGTTTTGTGAGCTCCTCTCGGGTGCGAAGACTTGTGTGAGGTCTTGCGTTGTCATGAAGAAGGAGAAGTTCGTTCAGATTTTTGTGCCTACGAACACGCTGAAGTCGTTTCTTCAATTTCTGAAGAGTAGCACAATACACTTCAGAGTTGATCGTTTGACCATGGGGAAGGACATCGAACAGAATAACCCCTTCATCGTCCCAGAAGACTGTAACCGTGACTTTACCGGCTGAGGGTATGGCATTAAACATTTTCTTGGTAGGGGAGTGGGTGTGGCGCCACTCCATTGATTGCCGTTTTGTTTCAGGTTCGAAGTGATGAACCCATGTTTCATCGCCTGTAACAATCTTTGACAAGAAATTGTCACCCTCCGCCACAAGACGAGCAAGCAATTCCGCACAGATGGTTCTCCTTTGCTCTTTATGGTGTTCGGTTAGACAACGAGGGACCCAGCGGGAACAAACCTTTGAATATCCCAACTGGTGAACAATTGTGACAGCACTACCAACAGAGATGTCAAGTTGAGCACTGAGTTATTTGATGGTGATCCGTCGATCATCTCGAACGAGTGTTTTCGCACGCTACGCCATTGCAGGAGTCACAGCTGTGCACGGCCGGCCCGCACGCGGGAGATCAGACAGTCTTGCTTGACCTTGTGGCGATGATGACACACGCTTTGCCCAACGACTCACCGTGCTTTTGTCCACTGCCAGATCACCGTAGACATTCTGCAAGCGCCTATGAATATCTGAGATGCCCTGGTTTTCCGCCAAAAGAAACTCGATCACTGCCCGTTGTTTGCAACGCACATCCGTTACAGACGCCATTTTAACAGCTCCGTACAGCGCTGCCACCTGTCGGAAGTCAATGAAACTATACGAGACGAAGCGGGAATGTTTGAAAATATTCCACAAGAAATTTCCGGTTATTTCAACCAAAATTGGCCGAGAAAAAAAAGTGTTGCATTACTTATTGAACTGCCCTCGTAGTATCACCTCGGCCACTCCAGGAGTAAAGCTAGCAAACAACCACTCTACCGACGAGTGTTATTTCATCTGACACAACACTTTCCTTTAAAGTCCTCGTTTGTCCCATAAACCATAGAACCTATAAAACCTATGGCGTGCCGCCACCTAGAGAATCTTACTTTCAAAATATTCAGGAAATTTGTCCTTATCTTTATAATGTAACGCACACGGGTCTTTATCGAGAAGCAACTTTGCACCAACCCGTAAAATATGAGCTCCAGCACCGGATAACAACAAAGCAAGTTTGGTAACACCACCCGTTTTCCTGTATGCCGTGATGTGTTACTCCAGTCTGGCTGTGTTACTAGACTGTTTCCTTGCTGCGTCAAATGTAGTATTGGGGCAAAGAGCTCTTTGTCCCAGTACCAAGTGGATGGTTGCTGGCGGTGTCTGCCTGGCTTCCTCATGCCATCGGTTCCGTTCATCCAACAGATGTAACAGCTTTTCTTATGTAGCACTAACGAACTGCAAGAGATGTAAGATTTTTACCGTGAGATCAGTTGTTGCACCATCTGAAATGAGAATGAGTACAGAATGTTGTGCATAGCCTGAATTCCATAAAGAAATTGAAATTAGGCAGGGCACAAATGAAGAAAAATCTCTGATAGGACAGATGGCTCAAGAAAATGTTTCAGAATTCCTGATACCGTGATGTCCACACCAACAATGACCACTGACTGTCCTAAAGTCCGATTCTCTCGATTAGCGAATTACTCATGACAGGTCCACGTAGGTTCTAAATTCCGTGTCAACTGGTCAACTCTTATAACCAGGGTTAAGATTTTTCGGTACAATTTTCAGAGAAAAAATGGAATGGAAAAGTGCTTAAATAAGGTAAAAGAAGAGACAATAGTTGGTGGTTTATTCAACTAATTCAACGATTTCTCTTTCGTCTATTGTAGTTTACTGAATTCCAAAGAAGTACACCAAATTACCACTGCTCAAAAGAAGGAAAAAACATGAAGCTGCCATATTTCAACACATTAAGCAAATCTACATTTTTAAAAGTAAGTCTGTTTCTATTAGGAGATAGAATGTCTTGGTAGATTCTAAAGCTTCTTACGATATCTACAGAAAACAGTGGGGCAAACCTTGTATTAACTTGGAATGGCAGCTCTACAGATGTGGCGAATTCGTCACTGTCGGAGTCATCTGAAGATTAGACTCAAGTTTTTCTTTGGTAAAGCCATCTAACAGCTCCCTCGCGGAAGTAAAAACATACCATTGTTTTTGATTTTCCAGATCTTGTTCTTCTAACCGTTTAGTAGCTGCAGTCATGGACTTGTAACTATGGACACAATATAGTTCTCTCTGCGAATTATGTATTTTGTCTGATAACAGAAGTTGCTTTGCCTTGGAAACTGCACCTGCGACGGCTGGATCCAAAGAAAGCACAAACTCTCTAATTTTGTCGAAATTCTCACACAACGTAGCAGCACACTCAATTCAAGATCCCCAACGTGTAATGACCGGGAAATTTGCAAGGAGCAGGCCAGTGATTTCCCTGCAGGCAACAACACGACTCTGAGCTTTCAGTAGAAACTTCTTCAGGGCTCACATGAATTGATTTGCGATGTCGTATTCGTTCCTTATGGATTCATAAATCATGTAAAGGGCATGAACCAATCATATCACATGCTTAAACTTAGGAAATAAAGGTTTCAATTGATTAACAGCTCAAACCATATACAGAGCCTAGTCCGTAACCACAAGAAGAAGGTCAGAGTTTTTGGCGGAAGTCCATAACTGAATGCATTACGGTACTGGCATTGGCTTTCTGCATCTCATACGTTTTTAATAACGTGAGCTTACCTTTCTCCCTGCTAAGGGAAAAACTAAAATGTTCAAAACATTTCATTCCATTGAGTCTATGGTTTCAACCACAATGCTTCCCACATAGCACTCAGATACTGTCTCCTTGATTCTTTGTATTGTTTCTTGGTAAACGGGCTCCATGTAGTTTTTTTCTTAAAGTACTCTCATTAGGGGTTGACATCTATGTGTATTTTTCAAGAAATCCCTCAATGAGCGAAATTCCTGCTTGTGTAAGGGCCGCTCACCAATCAATGTTCAGTTTCTTCAGATTCTAGTTTTTTGAAGAATTCTGTTGAAACGCATTTCGTATTAGAGGTTGCGGCGATTTGCTTGTTTGTAGAGTCGTATTCATTTGATGTTTAGAACTGGAAATATGTTGTCTGATGCTACCTACTTGGTGTTTCTCATCTAACAAAACCCCTGAAGTCCAAATAGTACATCGCATAACAGTTCAATCAGTTTTTTTTCTTTATTGGATTTCAATTCCCCCCCCCCCCCCCCCGAGGGGGGGGGCGGGATGACAGCAGCGTAGTATGCTGCTCTACAGCTTACAGAAAAGTTAAAAAACATAATGAGAATAGAAACAAACAAGAAGCATAGGCGATAAAACGGTGACATTGTAAAAAACTGTAAAATGGTGGAAAGTTGTGGCATTAAAAATATAAAAACACTGCTGTGACGATGCGGATGAAGAAACGCAAGACGTAGACAGGCAAATTAAAAAAAACACCGTGACAGTCTAGTTGCTGTTCGCACGAGATACAGTATGGCGGCTGTTAGCAACACTAACGTGGGACGCACAACACTGAACACTCACTTATAACAGCACTATACTGGTGACACGGTGGCAGATGGGAGGGGGGGGAGGAGGACCCGAACCTATGAGGAGGAAAAGGGGGGAGGAGGAGAGGAAAAGAAAAAAAGAGGGACTCGATGGAGGGAGGGGACGTAGAGAGGGGGGGAGTTCCATCAGTGTCTATGAAATCTTGTTTAAAATCCTCAGCCAGAATAATAAATCGGGCACTGGACACTTTTCAGATTTTAAAATATATCGGCTGATCAAAAAGTCAGTATAAATTTGAAAACTTAATAAACCACGGAATAATGCAAATAGAGAGGTAAAAATTGACACACATGCTTGGAATGACATGGGGTTTTATTAGGATGGCGCTCCACCCCATATTGCTAGACGCGTGAAAGATCTCTTGCGCGCGTCGTTTGGTGATGATCGTGTGCTCAGCCGCCACTTTCGTCATTCTTGGCCTCCCAGGTCCCCAGACCTCAGTCCGTGCGATTATTGGCTTTGGGGTTACCTGAAGTCGCAAGTGTATCATGATCGACCTACATCTATACGGATGCTGAAAGACAACATCCGACGCCAGTGCCTCATCATAGCTCCGGACGTGCTTTACAATGCTGTTCACAACATTATTCCTCGACTACAGCTATTGTTGAGGAATAATGGTGGACATATTCAGCATTTCCTGTAAAGAACATCATCTTTGCTTTGTCTTACTTTGTTATGCTAATTGTTGCTGTTCTGATCAGATGAAGCGCCATATGTCGAACATTTCTTTAACTTTTGTATTTTTTTGGTTCTAATGAAACCCCATGTCATTCCAAGCATGTGTGTTAATTTGTACCTCTCTATCTACATTATTCCGTGATTTATTCAGTTTTCAAATTTATACTGACTTTTTGATCAGCCAGTATACTCGTTTAGTAATGTAACAAAGAGCTAACATCAGTTCACTTGCTAACTCAATGCGACAGTCATACAGCACTCGCTCCCTTGCTGTCCGCACTCTCTTTTATAACACTGCGACAATGACGAGAATGTTCTCACTCATGTAGGAACTGCAGTCACAGTGATATTAGTAGCTTCGAGCAGAACCCAGGCTCAGTTCTCGGAACTACGCGTGTGCTGTAACCGCCGTCTCTGCGTGCCCAGCCCCCGCCTCCACGCGAACAGATGACGTCTCTCACAGTAGCAAACTCACATTCACGAACAGAAGGCTACTGATTGTGGTGGGATACAATTACTCATTGTTAACCGCATTATTAGGGGTACCTTATAGCGATAAAGCGACATGAAGGGGTTTTGTCGAACACACATTTATTTTCCATTGTTGCAGGTATGCTTTCAACTCTCGCGTGGCATTTGCTTAACGAGGTAGGCTTACTATTCGCACATACGCAGAAATCTGAGAAGACGGCAACTGAAAGTTAAATATTTTATATTGATTAGAGATCTTATCGAATAAATTGTAACGAAACTTAAAGGAAAAATGGGGACAAGGGGGTTATGGTCATGGCTGGAGGAAAGGAGATAAAGGTCCCAAAAAATGGAAAAATGCCTCTTTTCGTAACTAGTAACAAACTTTCACAGTGTGATGTCTTTCCGAACAATCCACCCTAAGAAAAAAAGTGCTCACCTAAAAATCCTAACCCTGTTTATAACTTTGGCGGACTACCTCAGTTATATCACAACATGGTGCCACAGTAACGTTTATGCGTCCGCTCGGGTATAACACAGCATGCGTTATCAGAAATGATAAGTTCACAGAGGTACATGTATCACATTGGAACAACCGAAATAAAATGTTCAAACGTACCTACGTTCCGTATTATAATTTTAAAAACCTACCTGTTCCCAACTGTTCGTCTAAAATTGTGAGCCATATGTTTGTGACTATTACAGCACAATCTATCACAAAGCGAAAGAAGTGGTCCAACTAAGACGTTCATATTTCGTTACGTAATACACGAATATGAAATAAAAATGGGGGTTCCTATTTAAAAAAACGCAGTTGATATCCGTTTAATCTATGGCAGCGGCATCTAGCGGGCCAACCATAGCGCCATCTGACTTGCCCCTTCAAGCTAGACGAGTTTCGTTCTTTGCAGTTTTTTCGTTTGATGCTTATTTCGTGAGATATTTGGCCCGGTCACTATCAATGAACCACCCTATATACAATTTAAAAACACAGTTGCGATGAAGTGAAATTCTTCTATGAAGAGACATTGGAGCACTGCACTTTCACTTAACATCTGAAGGACCTGGACTGGGCGAAAAAGTAATCTGGGCCGACAGAATATGTTCCATAGAGGTTCGTGGATGGGGGGAGGGGAAAGGGGCCAGTAAGGAGATAGGTGTCTGTTAGTTGGGTAAACTATAGAGATGATAACGTAGGAAGTGAAGCAGATAATGGGAATAAAGACATTGGGAAGGACAGACGGTGAGGAAAAGTAATGATGTGTGGGGAGGGTTGTGGCACAAGAAGAAATGTGTGCGGGTGGGTGTAGAGGGAAAAGGAGATAGGAGGCCTCGTGGGGAAGGGGATAGATGGGGAAGGCTCCAAGTTGGTAGGAGACGGAGACTGCTCCGACTGAAGACTCCTGCTGAAGAACTGCTGTGCTGAGCCGCAATGCGCGAGATAAATACCCACATCGAGAGGTACAGTAATTGTGCACAGTTGTTTGCTGACGTGGAATCATACTACGCTTCTGCTTCATTGGCTTCTAGCACGGACTGATACCGCAATTCTGTTTGATTTTTTAATCATTAAAGAAACACGCAAAACAGGGCGGCCACGGCAAGCTACCTCTGTTGAAGAGTGCCAAAATAATGCCGTGCTGGCTTCGCCTTGATGAGTAGGCCGTCAACTCACCACCCGTGACTGCAGGGTAGCCTAAACGCCAGGACTTGTGCCGCACGTGTCATAACACTTTTCGACTGTGACAATGAAGTGAGTGTTTCGTCCTGCAGTGATTCAAAATCAGAAGAATCGCGAGCAGTAATTCAAAGTGAACCTAGTTCTAAAATTACTGATGAAAGTAATTCTGAATGTGCACCAATGCATTAAAACGTATTCGTACTGTAACACAGACTAAGAAAACTGAATGGAATTAGAAAAAAAAACGTGATAATAACACTGTTATTCTTCCTTCAACGTGTA
Organism: Schistocerca serialis cubense; assembly: GCF_023864345.2. NCBI lineage: Eukaryota > Metazoa > Arthropoda > Insecta > Orthoptera > Acrididae > Schistocerca > Schistocerca serialis. The sequence continues at coordinate 858,633,969 of NC_064640.1, read as the reverse complement.
AATAGGGTTTGACAAAATTCGTTGAACAAATATAAATCACGTGCAGCGCCTGAACTACAGATTTTTTAAAAAAATATATAAGGCCATTGTTCGTGGGCAACCATCAGTTGGTACCATCCCTATGACATATCAGGAAAACAGTACAGACTCATTTCCCGAAGCACAACTGAGAAGGAAACGAATCTCCCAAAAAATGTGTTGTGTGATACTCAGAAGGAAAAAGGAAGTGCATGGCATTGTGGAAAGTGTGGTGTTGCTCTACATTCAGAAAACCGTTCTGGGGTCTAACATACTCAACAAATGTACTTGAGAGGTGGCATGAGCCCCCTCTTATATTTCTATCTTACGATTTTCCTCTCTAATTGCATGCAGTGAAAAGTCGCTATTCCTTCACACGCGTACTTCCCACGCAGCGTCTCTCATCACCTGGGTGGTCCGGTGACAGGCGGGCTCCGCTGATCTGGAGAGGGTTAAGCCGACGGGTGTGAGGAAGTCGAGTGAATGCTTTGCAGACGCTGACATTGTCAAAAGACACGCCCGGAGGGGTCTGAAGTAGCGGCTGGGCTAGAGGTTCCGTTACTTCGCAGAATCTTAGCGAAAACACTTTCTGGCAGGCTACCAGCGAGGCGTGGGAATGACTTGTGTACCCAGGCAGTTGTGGCGGGAAAATTCCCGCGCTTTCTGCAAAATAGTAACTGTGATTGGCTTGCTCAGGGCATAGCTCTGTGACGCAGCAAAATCAGCGCAGAAATTGGCGCCAAGAATCTCCATTGGTGGAATGGTAGTGCTCCGGCAATGGTGTGGAATTTTCCGCCGGTTTTCGAGTTGCTGATTGGAACGTTTAACCACGGCCACTGTCGTGGGGGCGGGAATGTTGTGTGTTCGGCCTGTACGGGTGCTCTAGGTAGTCGGCTCTCGCCTTTCGGTCGAGGACGTCGAAGCAACCAGCCATCGCCTCCGGTACGCCAGATCGTGTTCTGGCAGTTAAGAAGACAGTTTGGTATTGTATGTCCGCAGCACCGGAAGATAGGGATTTTCCTAGGTGATAATCAGAGCTCAGCAGAGCGCGCCAGTTCGTCTTTTTCTAACTTTGTTCTGTCTTGAGTAGCAGCAATTAATGTTGGGTTAGCTGTGTGTCTCTCTTAAGATCTGAGTGGCAAGGAATTGGCTCCACATACCACTTCGTCATAAACCTCACAATCTAGTTTAGGGACAACTTCACCTTCACAGCGTTTGTTTGAGTATCCAATTTGAGCCAATTTGATGTATTATAAATGTTTCATGTGTTTTTGTTTATTATTTTGTGTTTAGTTTTAATAAATCATATTGTTATTTTGGACAGAACTCATTCTGTTAATCGGTAGAGCAACCCATCATTTCTCACTACGTTAATGAAACCTTCCTTTCTTTAACTTATTTATCAAATTAAATTATTGCATGTGCCAAACTCTTTTCTACTCCACTTGCAGGGTTGATTAGAGTCAGTTCGCGTATTTTTTTTAATCCTTGTGCAACAGCAAAAGTTGGAGTTAGAATAGGGGAGGGGCTTAGAGCATCATTTACATATGTATATTCTAGAAGAATTTAGTGTTAAATACACTGCTTGCCCCGGCACCTCGCATATAATGGCGACCCTTAGCCTCGGATCTTTCCTGTGAATCACTGACTAACAAACAGTATTCTTAGTAGGAACATTCAAATTCTTTTTCTCTATTTTTTTAATAATTAATACCCAAGTTCTTTTTCTTGTAGTTCCGCGATTAGTTTTTAAGTAGTGGCGCATGATTACAGTTTTTGTTTTCAGTGTATATATTTTTTTTGTTCATTGTTTTTGTGTTTCGTTGATTTGGTGTCCGTACCACATCGCACTTTGTCGGATTTGTGTGCGGTTTCTGTACCACATAAAATTGTGTTTGTAATTACAGCGTTGGAACAGCGTTGTTGAAATTTTGTGTCTATGTGTAAAAATACAGGGAGTAGATTATTTTTACTGTGTATTTTAGATAAATTTTGTTTCTCATGAATGATCACGAGAAGTAAGGCACGACTATTAGTGAGCGAAGCTAAAACAAAAGTGGATACTATAATGGATAAGGGGCACGTTACTGACGGGGATAGGTTCGGAGGTGAGATGGGCACATTTTTAGCAGGACAGGACGACAGGTTCATTGATGAGGACGGTGATTTGGACGCGATCTTAGAGCAACGTCGCGACCGTGATTATGATAGTGAGGTAGAGGATGAAACAGAGACAGGCACACAGGTCGAGACGGCAGCAGAAGTTTATAATCAAACGAACGAGAGCAGACAGGGGCCCGTTCGGTCACGTCAGAGCTCTAGTGCCCAGGTGTCCAGAGTTACATCGCCAATGTGTGACGAGGATCAAAAGGATGACATTAACCCAATACTGAGCTTCCTACGATCAATGAAAGAAGAAGCTGACGAACAGCGTAAGAAGCTGAAGGAAGAAGATGAGAAACAACGTAAGAAGGAGAAGGAAGAAGATGAGAAACAGCGTAAGAAGGACACTCAGACTATAATTTCGCATATAGGAGAAATTCGTGGGGAATTACTAACAATAAAGAAAGAATGTGGAGAAGCAAAACAATTGTCAATGGTAGCACAAAAAGTAGCAGGCCTAGCCAAAACGGCAGCAACAGGGGCAATGAAAATCGCAAAAATAACTTCTCAACTTGCAGGTCGCTTGCGACGTGCGACTCAAGCCACCTCAAAATCCCTAGCGTTCTTAAAAACCCAAGGTAATATTGCGGTTACGAACATCACGAAACGAATGAAAGAAGTAGAGAGTCGGATAGCAAAACTAGAGCGAAACGGGCACACGAGCATTGCGCGTTCGGATACCAATGATGGAGTACACAGAATTGTGTCTCCGAGGAAAAGCCCGCCGTGCTCTAGCCCAGTGACAGAGTGCGGAACTAACAATGCACACGCAGAAACACCTAGTAATAGCTCCAATAATTGTAGCCCACTTAGGAGAGTGACTTCTGAGTGCCACTGCCACTGTGATGCAGAGGTAGCACATCACAGTTATCAGCAAGAGAGATCAGGACACTCAGCAGACGTGCAAGTATCTGAAACGAGTGACAACACCAGTGCGAGGATCGGACAGGATTTTGATCACAATCACTTCCTGTCGATACTAAAATTCCAAAAGTTCAGAGATAATGGAGGGTCGATGCATCCCAAGAGCTGGGTGATGCAGTTTACAAATTCATTACCGTCATCATGGCCAACCCTGGCAAAATTAGAATTCATGTGTGGACACATCGAAGGCCAAGCCGCGGAAAAGATGCGGGGTGTGGCAGCGACGTGTCAGACTTATCAGGAATTTGTTGATGCGTTCCTGGGGATCTACTGGTCAAAGGAAACGCAAGACAGGATTAAAGAGGAAATAATATTTTGTCCTGAACTGGAAGTGTCCGGGCAAAGGAGCGCAACCAAATTTTTTGATGATTTACTCAAGAAGAATCAATTTTTAGATAGTCCATATAGCAAGGGAGAAATCATCAAATTTTGTTTTTCCAAATTGCCTGTTAGGTATCAACAGACACTTGTCGGCAAGTGTGGATCTGACATAGAAGCATTCAAGAGCCTATTGCGCGAACTCGATGTAGTCTTCAATAAACAAGACGCAAAGGACAGGAAGAAGGCACAAAATAACAAATACCACGGGCCAACAAGGGAAGACGACAACATATCGCATAATCGCACTGGTCAGTTAGGAAATTAGGGTTACGGAAATCAAGCTTACGCTATTCAAGGTTATGGAAACCAGAGACACGGAAACCAGAACGTCAAGGAGCAGGGTCATGCTAGACAAGAAATCTGTGACAGGAGGAATAACGAACGCCAAAGCGACCGTAATTGGAGAGAGCGAAACCAAGGACAACAGGAGAACCAGGAGATTCAAATTAGACCTGCAAATCCTAATGCACGTCAGAGGAGGGGGAGTCTGACAAGGGATTGGCGCTAGTCCATAGGACTCCACCACATCTCTCACACAAAGAAGTTCGTGGAATAATAGTAGTTTAAGTGGTGTACATAGTAGAATAGGCAAATATATGAACCTCTCTTCGGGGAACAATAATCGTTGCATTAATAGATTAAGATTGCTAAAGTATTAACACACTGCGTTGTCTTGCATAAGAATTTACTGCTGCTATCCTCTTTTTGTTTATGTTCGCGACTTCCAATGTCGATGGAGTAGGAGACATTACCTTTTCATGAGCAATGTTTTTGTCCTTTCCTGTCTGGTGTCCATGTTGAGGGATAATGATGAGTGAGGAGATGTCGCACAATCGGGCGCATACAAGAACGTGCTTTTAGAAGCGTTCTGAGAAGTCGTGATACGCTCTATAGCGGCCACAACCAGTTCGTGAGACGTTCATACGAATGCTTGCAGGCACGCAACAGTGCACTGCAAGATTGTGGTATATTGCGTGATTTCGAGGATGAATATGGGCAGTATAGTTTTTACAGTGCTGCGCCAGCATCGTTGTCTTGCACGTCGGGGTGAACCTGTGAGCGTTTGACTCCAATGGTGCCCTAGACGGTAGAAATGCGGGCATAAAGCCTACCATGCCAATGTGCTGGTTGGGGATTTAGCATGCTGCTTGCGACTGTCACAGATGAATAACCAGTGACTCATACTAGGATATTCGTGACATACTGTGTAGCTGGCGTGTGGTGGGCGACGGAATCCTCAACAGGAACCAGTCCTGGCTTGGTCATATTACATTGCCTCTGGAAAGGTGCGCTTTCATTGCTAAAACTGCATCACATACAAAATTAAGTTCAACTATAAATTTATTGTCGTGTACAGCCATGGCTAACCCAGTCTCTGGAGTTTCAGTGAGGCGTAACGAAAACTCGGAGGTCATGTCGTACGGCGCGCACATCACTGTCGTCAATAGCGGCGAGCAGCGAGACATCTCAACGTAACAGGAATTATGTAAGAGTAGTGTATAAGGTAAAAAAAAAGTACGATATACTAGGATAAGTTAAACTGTAGGATTTAACAATAACTAGATTAATATTGTGGGGGTTTTCTACCACAAGTGTTTGGCGCGCGCCTGTTGGGATGTTATTTTTCAGGTCATCAAATCACAGACCCAAGATGGAGGGACGACCGGCGAGCGAACGTAGAATAGTTGCTTGTTCTTTATAAGCTCAGTAAAACTTCGACCTGCATAATAACATAATTTATTCAAAAGACATAGAATGTAGATCGTTGGCATATGGTAGTTAATTCTTGAACATGTCTACTGTTGATCTATATAATTAATAGTAATATTAGTGCGGGCCCGCACTTTTAGCTGTTCATCCAGTGTAGCGTCACACACCATGTACAGTAGTGAGACCGGCCTCTACACAAAGATCAAGATAAATTATTTCCATGTCTAAATTTGATACAGCAAGATTTTGTTAAGATGATAGCCGTAGATTAATAACTATAAAAGTAAAATAAGAGTGTCTGAAATGACAGACCATCAATGTGTCATTTTGTAAATTTATTATAACATAGAAGGTCATTGGAAAAAGTTAGCCATAAGATTTTTGTCAGAACTGTGCAGATGACAGGTATCGTGGCAATGCAGCCAGCGCAAAAACAAGAGGTCTTCGGCTACCTGCAAGAAGGCGAGCGTCCGGTCCTGCAAGCTGACAGTCACCGGGCCGTATACCTGCGGGATTAGGCGGGATCCTCGCCGGGCCACAAGCGAAAGTGAGGCTGGCCGTTGACACTGACACGCGACCCACACGCGACAGCCTGCTAGCTCTCCGGACGCGGCAGTCGTTTGGAGGGATTCCCTGCAGCAGACCACGTTGTCGTGAGTACACGAAGAAGATCACATATCGTGTCAGAACCTAGCGCCTCATGTGCCTCAGGACAGAAAGGGACGCTATATACTCACCTGTTTGGGTTTTTACAACTCACTAGCATTGGCCGATCTGCATACACAAAGCAGTATCGTGCCACACTAACAAATGAATGGTCTCATTTCTAACTTCTCCTCTCTATTAGAGAGCAGTTGTAGCAATCGTCGCTCCTAGTTCGATCCTGTATGGATGACCTCACACACTTGTGGAGTCACTCCACGTGCCATCATCCCTCGTCGAACTGCAATACTGGGAAATGTAAAGTACTGTCCAGCGAGAGAAGAGACCTACACTAGTGATGTATCCCAACAAGTAGACCTCAGAGACAATTAATCGACGTGAGGAGAGCCTATCACTGTGTCTTCCTACCGTACTGTCGTGATCATATGCGTGGGTCTTGGTGCAATCTCAACAGAGTACTGCAGATGCTTCAGCACACCCTATTGCCGTTGCAACAACGTAGCAACAACACCCGACGTTTAGCCCTATGTGATGTCAGTACTGTGGAATTTGTGAAGTGCTTCGAATATTTCTAACAATGTGATTTAGTGCCTCATTCTCAGCACAGTCGTGAACTTTGTGCAATGTGCACGCACAACTTGATGCCCCATGAACCTTGTTTTTTTTTCTTAAATTTCTTTCTCTTGTGTTGTTTTTGTAATGTATGTTATACCTTGTATGTGTTTGTGTTTTACACTGCAATTCTTATTACAAATTAATGTATTGTTCTCCACACCATGTTTTTTTATATTTTGTATTTATTGTTGTGTGTATGCAAACAGTGTGCCTGAAGTCCACATAAACTGAAGCAGATACCACCACTGTCATTGTGAATGGACCATCAGTTCAGGGAACATTTTGTAAAGGTTATTCTTGCTGCAGGGAGACAGAATGAATCGGAGGTTGTAATTAGATTCTGAAAGCTCACAAAGAGATTGTTAACTTAAATAGTATCATGTGTGAGTGAGTTCAGGTTAGTTTAATGATCAAAATTGTTGTAACATCTTGGGCATTTAATTGCGGAGCACTCCAACTCTGATTGTAAAGAATAAATTGCTCCATATTTGGCTCACATGCCTGGGCCATATTTAGAGAGTGAATGTCTGTGTGAATCGGTGTTTGGAAGGGGCTCCCTGGGTATGGATGTGTGGTGTGAGTGTTAGTGTTCCATATTAAGAAGGTGAAGTTGGCTACATCGTAAATAATCCTCCCTCTATGAGCTGCATTTTTCAGTTGCAGTGATTTTCTTTACAGAGTGCAGCATGTGCAGCCAGTTTGCGAGATTGTTCTTGGGCGATTGACTCACTACCTTGCTCCTAAGTGAGCCAACCGCTCACCAATTACAATCTAAAATGGCGTAGGGGCTATGAGAGGTGGCATGAGCCCCCTCTCATATTTCTATCTTACGATTTTCCTCTCTAATAGCATGCAGTGAAAAGTCGCTATTCCTTCACACGCGGACTTCCCACGCAGCGTCTCTCGTCACCCGGGTGGTCTGGTGACAGGCGGGTTCCGCTGATCTGGAAAGGGTTAAGCCAACGGGTGTGAGGAAGTCGAGTGAATGCTTTGCAGACGCCGACATTGTCAAAAGACACACCCAGAGGGGTCTGAAGCAGCGGCTGGGCTAGAGGTTCCGTTACTTCGCAGAATCTTAGCGAAAACACTTTCTGGCGGGCTACCAGCGAGGTGTGGGAATGACTTGTGTACCCAGGCAGTTGTGGCGGGAAAATTCCCGCGCTTTCTGCAAAATAGTAACTGTGATTGGCTTGCTCAGGGCATAGCTCCATGACATAGCAAAATCAGCGCAGAAATTGGCGCCAAGAATCTCCATTGGTGGAATGGTAGTGCTCCGGCAATGGAGTGGAATTTTCCGCCGGTTTTCGAGTTGCTGATTGGAACGTTTAACCACGGCCACTGTCGTGGGGGCGGGAATGTTGTGTGTTCGGCCTGTACGGGTGCTCTAGGTAGTCGGCTCTCGCCTTTCGGTCGAGGACGTAAAAGCAACCAGCCATCGCCTCCGGTACGCCAGATCGTGTTCTGGCAGTTAAGAAGACAGTTTGGTAATGTATGTCCGCAGCACCGGAAGATAGGGATTTTCCTAGGTGATAATCAGAGCTCAGCAGAGTGCGCCTGTTCGTCTTTTTCTAACTTTGTTCTGTCTTGAGTAGCAGCAATTAATGTTGGGTTAGCTGTGTGTCTCTCTTAAGATTTGAGTGGCAAGGAATTGGCTCCACATACCACTTCGTCATAAACCTCACAATCTAGTTTAGGGACAACTTCACCTTCACAGCGTTTGTTTGAGTATCCAATTTGAGCAAATTTGATGTATTATAAATGTTTCATGTGTTTTTGTTTATTATTTTGTGTTTAGGCTTAATAAATCATATTGTTATTTTGGACAGAACTTTCATTCTGTTAATCGTTAGAGCAACCCATCATTTCTCACTACGTTAATGAAACCTTCCTTTATTTAACTTATTTATCAAATTAAATTATTGCAGGTGCCAAACTCTTTTCTACTCCACTTGCAGGGTTGATTACAGTCAGTTCGCGTATTTTTTTTAATCCTTGTGCAACAGCAAAAGTCGGAGTTACAATAGGGGGGGGCTTAGAGCATCATTTACATATGTATATTCTAGAAGAATTTAGTGTTAAATACACTGCTTGCCCCGGCATCTCGCATACTAACTGGTATGTAAACTAAGCATTGAGTCGTGCTGCGGCTCGCGTTGGTGCGGTTTGTAGGTTTCTGCCCTCTGCTGGAGGCCAGACCGTATCGTTTAGTTGGCATGGTTGCGGTTGTTGATGTCACTCATTTGGTACTTGGTTTTGGCTCGCTTTGCGATTGTTTCCGCAATGAAGTGTGGTTGCTGATTCTGGTTGGTTACATTTCGGTTTTGCCTCGCACGCAAAGGGAGTGGGGTTTTAGTTACTATTAGTTTGTCAGTGCTCTGCACTGTGGCTTGTTTCTTCAGATTTTCGGGTTTGTGGAATCGGACGGAAATCTGGTAGTAGTTCCTTTCTCGTTCTGGGCGCTCTAAACACAGTATTCTGCGGACGTAGTGCAGACCGCCGGTTCCGGCTTTGGTGTATCGTTCCATCGTTGCATTTGGATTATCGGACGTCAGGTAGCTTCAGCAAGATTATCATTAGTCATTTACTAGACTGCCACTAGTCTGAGTTACCATCTTGTGAAGTGAATCCAACTCTTGGCTGATTGTCTCATCGCACGCGAAAGTGTTTGTTGCCGTACCTTCTCAGAGGTCGATTCCTGGAGCGCCGTCTGTGACTGGTCCTTGTGTTTTATTATTGTATTATTTATTACCATACCTTGTAATGCCTACATTAAGGGTTATGTATGTCTCGTTAATAGTTCCGGTCGCCTTCTGGAATAAATCTAGCAGTGTAAGGGTTTTGTTACAAGGTTACCATCATCTTATTTCACCCGTTTGTTGGTAAGTTGCTTGTTTATTTTAATTAACCTTTGCTTGAATTTGCTGTTTTACAGTAGGTTTCTAAATTTTTTATATAATTGCCGTTCCTGGCGTGTAAGTCCTTCAGCCGTGATCACAGTGGCTTGTTTTTTTTATGCATTATTTGTATCTGTATTTTATGGTGATTTGCCAGTCCGCCCCCGGTAGCTGAGTAGTCGGTAGACGAGTACTGTCGTGCTTCTGGTGCTAAAATCAACGCCGATAAATGCACCTTTGTCAACATCAGAGGATTCGACGCAGTTATTCTACCTTGGGCGAAGCGTGTCGAAACCCACACCACTCTGGGGATGATTATCGACAAATGCCCGCTAAAAATGAATGCAAAAAATTGGAAGCAGGTCACCAATAAAATGCAAGGTGCCATCTATGAAAACAATTAGCAGTCCGTTGACATTCTCCAACGCAATATAGCAGTAAGCTATATTGATGGACATTATTTCACGCAGGATTTACCATCGACGCAATTGTTATTAAAAAGATGGACATCTCCAATAGTCCGGAATCCCATTGAACTTAAATACCCGAGTGTTCATTGGAAGGCAATTTGGTACAACATAAGTTTAACCGTCCACACTGCTGAGGTGGCGTCCACATTGTATAAAGTGGTAAACGATGTTATACCCACTAATGAAAGGTTGCATAGAATAGGCTTATGTGACAGTGATAAATGCGTCGGCTGTGGTCTGGTCGACACCTTACGCCATCGCTTCACTTGTGGCGGCCATCTCATTAACTGGAAATGGGTGCAGCAGAGGCTGGGCCTGATTACCCGCAGCAGCCCAGCCAGCCACTGCACCGACATCCTGCTCTGGCCGGACACGAAACATTTTCCAGCTACCAAGAACAACACCGTGATGTGGCTGTTAGGACAGTTTGTGAAATATATCATCATTCACAATAGAGAAGATAATCTCATTAGTTTCGAGGCTTATATGAGAACGGCACGCTGGAAGATGAAACGATACCCAAATGTCAGGACGATGTTTGGTAATATGTTAGAGATAGTTTTTGAAAAACAAGGCGTAGGCTAATTCTCGTCGCCGGTAAGGACATAAATCACATGCAAGACTATATAGCGAACAAACTACACAACGAATAAGGGGTTACACCTGTTCCTAGGATTGCTCCCGGCTTCTCAATGGTGTTATTAACTTCATTTGACATTTTCCTTAATTTATGTTGCCTGTGCATGTCCTTGTTATTCATTTGTATGCTCCAGATTACTTTCTGTGAAGATTATGGACAGTTGTGAATCAATTGACAGAACTGCACTTCTAGTTAAGACAGTCAAATATTTTTGGAATTCTCTTTAATATGTTTGCGTTTTGGTTCTATGTCTCTGTCTGGACTGAAGATGCTATTGTCAGTTTAATATTTTTGTTCTGTTTCGTAAGCTTACGAATGGCACTATATGGCACTGTATTGAAATGTGTTCTTCAGTCTATTGTAGGATACAATTCGTGTTGAAACAGTTCCATGACTTCATTATTTTATTTTTGTGCTTATGTGCTTATATGATTGTTTTAATAAAGGGAAAAAATTAAAAAAAAGTGGTCAGCGCGACAGACTGTCAATCCGGGAATCCAATGATGGTCGGCCACGGGCGCCACCTGTAATTTAATACTGAAATTGTTGTGATTGCCAGCAAATATATTATTTTGGAGCTAAATCAAACCTGTCTGCGAACTAAAGACAACAACGATAATTACTACTACAAAACAACAACGCTTGCCAAACGACATCCCACATGGATTCCCGGCTGGGTCGGAGATTTTATCCGCTCAGGGACTGGGTGTTGTGTTGTCCTAATCTTCACCATTTCATCCCCATCGACGCGCAAGTCGCCGAAGTGGCGTCAAATCGAAAGACTTGCGCCAGGCGAGCGGTCTCCCCGATGGGAGGCCCTCGTGACACGTTTTATTATTATGGTGATTTGCTAAATTGTAACTCACTGAAACCACTATTATTTACACAGTTGTTAATTCCTTCATTAATAACGTGTGGTATCTTTAAATTTATTGTTGAGTCTGGAATTATTGTTTTAAAAATAAATGTGTGTAACTGTAAAAGGCAACCAATAGTAACGGATTGCGGCCCCGTCGACAATCGTAACCGAATCCTGCCTTCCCTTGACAACCACCAGGTCTCAAGCATACTGGCGTCATATATAAAATGTGAATACGCAGCAATCAGTAGGGTACTTAAATACGATCTCATTGGGTTCTGTAGCTGCTCTTCTGCAATGGCCAGAACTCGTACATTATATACTAAGAAACACTTGTGCGAGGTGGCTATTTTACATCATTGTGCACATTGAAAGGTGGCTACACTGAGTCACAGCGCCAGAGATTGCGCCAAAGATTATTATTCCGCCGCCTCCACTGGCAGTACTTGTTGAGAGGATGTCGAGGGCAGTGGTAGTTCAGAGGATGTCGAGTGCAGTTGTTCTGTTGGGCGAGAGAGTAGATGCTGTTCGGTTGGTGTAATGTGTAGATGGAAGATGTAATTATCACAGTGTATTTTTCGTCAATATATATTGAGGTAAAAAAAAAAGTCTGTTGGCTTCTGTCTCGGGTTCTTCGGCCGACGTTCATCTAACGATTTTTCTGACGTTTCGCCAGCACGAGTGGCTGGCATTGTCAAAGCTTCACCCTCCATTGCCGGTGGTGAACTGGAGCCGAGCTCGCGGCCGCAGAGTATACGTACCTGGCGCGTCAACGTCCGAGGGCTTCTCCGCGGTCATTTCCGGTGCGGTTCTCCTCTTGCTACCTGCGACGGTCGTTTCTGCAGTACGGGAAGCCAGGATCCGTTTACCTTAAGGCTTTCCTCTTCTTTGTTGAAACTGTTCGCGTGTTTTTGTATTTCTACAGCTTCTCTGAACAAGCGCGTGTGATAGTGCCTCTCTACAGCCAGAACTTCCGTGTCGGCGAATTTTATTACGTGGTCAGTCTCATTCAGTGCGTGCTCTGCCACGGCCGATTTCTCCACCTGCCCCAACCTGCAATGTCGCTTATGCTCTTTGATCCTGGTGTTAAATGATCGTCCAGTTTTCCGCATGTGCATGGTATACGGTATATTCCCGACATTGCAAGTGGATCTCTTTTCTCCTTCGCTGATCTAAGACACTCTTTGATCTTCCTTGTCGGTATGAAAATCGTCTTTCCGCTATGTTTGCGCAATATACGGCCGATTCTGTTGTTTCGTAGCTTTTATAGTTGCAGGGGACTTAATTAATCAATTGTGTTAATGGAAAATTTCTTGTCATTCTGTATTTTTATTTTATGCTGTCAGATTTCGTGCTAATACTAGTCAGGGCCAACACAGCTACTAAAATTATTGCATTCATTATTCTTTTTAAATAAGCCCCCATGCAACATGTGGGGTGTCATTTGGCAAGTAGTAGTAATTATCGTTGTTGTCTTTAGTTCGCAGACAGGCTCGATTTAGCTCCAAAATAATATATTGGCCGGCAATCACAACAATTTTAGTATGAAATTATAGGTGGCGGCCGTTGCCGACCATCGTTATATCATATGCAAGAGGCTGTGACTCACTCTAATCACTCCAATCACTATTAATCCAGGCTCGAAAAGTTTTGGGCTGATGGAGCATGGATTAAGTGTCTCTCAGCCGATACAAAAGTAAAAAAAAAAAAAAGTCGTAGTTCTTGTCTGTGACTACTCCGCCAAACACCGGTTTCATTTACTATTCACTTGGTATCACAAGCGATGTTTGGTAGAGAAGAGAAAGATTTTCAACGTTCATTGCAAACACGTGAGCACAGATGAAAATGCGCAGTGTGACTGGATACCAGTTTGGACCTTACAGCTTCCCCCTCTACGCCCATACTTCGTTTTCGGTATTGTCACGACTGAAGCAAGATACTGAAGAATGTTGCTCACTACGTAGAATACCCGAAGCCTCAAAACCACAATCTGAACTTTCCTCTATTTTCTTTTATTAATCCAGGCTCGAAATTTCTTGGACTGATGGAGTATGCATCAAGTACGTCAACCGGTACTGACGTGACAATTTGTAGGGTGTGGTATAGTATATTCACTAAGACTGAAACAGCATCCCCATTCACGGAGCATAACTTTACAGTAGGGTCATAGGGTGCCCCACGATGTTGACGAAGCACGCTGATCTCCCATTAAACGTTTACTGCTTGAAAACAAATCTATAAAAATATGAGAAGTGACAAAATAACCAAGTGGTCTGGGCAAGAGAGGTCAGTTGTGACTCACGTACGTTTCATTACAGCGACAAGAAATGTTGTTGATCCGCAATTAGCTGATTTTCAATACATAAAAGTGCTGAAGATTTTTTATTTCATAGAATGTAAAAATGGAACAATCATTTTTCATAACGACAGTATTATAGTCTCGTTACTGTACCACAATTATATTTATATAAGTATTTGACACTGTTAAAACATACACTATCTACTACTTACATAGCTTGTGTCTCGCTATGCAATCATGTGTTATGGATATTTCATCATATATGAGAACCAGCTAATCACAGACTCTTAATGTAATCATAATATTGTATATACTAACACACAAGTTACTGCATTAAGAGAATATTTTGTACAACGAATGTAATTTGATACTGCAGACTGAGTCGCTCATGTAAGAATTATTGAAGCATTTCTGCATGACTGAGATCTTTGATTCAAACAAAATTATCGACAAGGCAAGCTGAAATCGTAGTGAAGCTACGATGTTTTGTATTGCGAGACCCCAAACACCATTTTTCGTATAGGTGGGGGAGAAGTATGAAGAAATGCAATATTACAGAAAAACAATACTAGAAACATACAACAGAGTGTCGTATAATACGTACTCTGTAAACTGAATCTCTGCAACAGTCTGAGTACGAATTGAACAAATCAACAAAAAAAAAGCATAAACATAAGCACAATATCCTACTTGTACAAAAAGAAATAAACATTATTTTCAGTTTTGTTTAGTGAGGCATAACGTTCGAGACTCCAACCACGATCTCCATAGCAACTCCAGACAGAATTCATTTTTATTTTGTCGATAACATTTTTGTTAGTATAAGCAGTGCTTTTTGTCTAAAAAAAAGTTTGATGGTACTCTTACATTGGATATAACGCAGCGAAAATTACTTATAACTGAAGCATGGCACGAAGTATTATTTGGGCAGCAGCTTGATGAGCGGAACTTTGTTTATGTTCAAATACTTTTTTTTTTTTTGCAAAGAAACCATTTCTTCTTTTCTATAGCCACCTGAAGATGACACAGATACTGTAGCCCAAGGCTGTGCAATGTTCATGCCTTGTTTATTTCTTTCTGCACCTAAACTTCCTACTTCTTTGCAAATTCTGCAGCCAAGTTTTTTGTTTGAAACGACCAACCAGTCATTTTTCTCACAAAATGCTATTTCTTGTTCCAAAGTCCAACAATCTGGACGATCACTTAATTTTCTATCATGCACACGTTCATTCACTGCATTTTCACACGTAGGTTCGTTCAGTGCTCAGGTTTACAGTTTCACTTTCGTCATCCACTGGTGTTGAACTTCCTGGATTTTCACTCGCACATGAATTATTGACAGTTTTTTGTTTCTTAGATGCAGCAGAACAAGTAAAATAGTTTGTTAGTTTTCTGCTCATCTCTCACCTCCAACTTAACTTACAAGTTGCAACGAAAGACAGGACACACTGTAAAACTTCGCACAGCCGACAAGAACGGAACAGCAAACGCAAACGAATAAACAACAACAAAACAAAGATGGGAAAGAATCGCGAAGGATCATGGAGGCGGGACCGTAGAGACATCTGATGGTAGCTCGGCGTTTGAGCGTACGCATAACCGTTTAGCACTACCATCACCTACTATTAGCGTGCGAGGGCACTACATGCTTGTCGAACTGGCTGCCAGCGATTCAGTTGTCGAGAACGGTTGCCGCAGCTTTGAAATGTTTGAAACAGCCAACGATATCGCTTTTCCCACCAAAAACTGCACTGGTATCATTTGTATTGCAATTACCAACACGAAAAAATGAAATAAAAAATTTACGTCCGTGAAATAAATCTTTGGCACTTTTCCAAGTTCTCAACATCGTAAAAAAATTACTTCGTCGACGAAAAAGTTTAGGGGTACGCAGCCGCCAGCTTTCCCCCAGAAAAACAGCACTGAGTATAAGTAACAAGTAAATATTTGTACACTTCCGTGAGGCGTGTGGATAAGCGCCAGTTGTTTGAAAGTGTGTGATGACTCATTAAAATCGTTACGGGGAATTACGAGAATTTGGGTCTCATACCTCCCATATACGAGTATAATGTTGATGAAAAGCTCTCGGGTTTCAAGCCGGATGGCAGAATAATAAAACCGTGACTGTTCGACGAGTGACATGCACATCATCTTCTGGAGAAGTGTCGAGATTTTGCGGATGCCGCCCTACTTATATCTACGATGCGCTCCCCTCCACCGGGCTCCGGAGGCTGGGTACACGGAGGCTGGCGGGCATGAGGGGGGGAGGGGTGGGTGAAGTCAAGATGGTGGGGGTAGCGGGCGCGCCTTTCGCATCTGTCAGAGCATTCCGGCCCTGTCTCGCTGGGACGGTGGTGGGCGCGCTCTCGGCGAATTGCCGCTGTCAGTGGATTCCATGCCGCACTCACTTCTTCGCTTCATCTCTGTCTACAAGGTTTTCGTGAATCCGAATTTCGATGGACACTCTTATGACTGTCCCAATAACCGGCGGCTCGGCAGAGTACCTTGGTGTTCTCGAAGTCTAATGTATGATCTTCTTTATTGCTTTGTTGTGCTATCGCCGATTTCTCCTTCTGTCCCATCCGCACATGCCTGATATGTTATTCGAATGGTTCAAATGGCTCTGAGCACTATGGGACTTAACATCTGAGGTCATTAGTCCCCTAGAACTTAGAACTACTTAAACCTAACCAACCTAAGGACATCACACAAATCCATGCCCGAGGCAGGATTCGAACCTGCGACCGTAACAGTCTCGCGGTTCCGGACTGAAGCGGCTAGAACCGCTTGGCCACCATGGCCGGCGATATGTTATTCGAATCGCTTAGAAGTACATTGCTGCATTTGTCCAATGTACTAACAACCACTCACTTTAAGTGCACTGAAGAGTTTTATGGACAGGCTGGTGGAGTGGCAACGTCTTTTTTTTATTTTTTGTTGGAGTATACAACATTGTTGAAAGAATCAAAAGCTCATATTTACGTGTCTAAAGCCATGGCGTCCTAACGGGTCATGGGTGGAATGGGGTCGGTGCTGAGGAGATATGGACCTGTTACTTTCAAGGAGAGTTAACTGTTGCCCAGTTTGCGTTTAAGTTGCTAAAGCTTAGACATATAACTATCAAGTCTGATTCCTCACGAGACTTCCAGAACAAACTCTTTCACACATTCAATCATTCAGAACAGTTTATAGGAAAAACATATGCAACAAACTTGTACATAATTAATCAACATATCTTCCAAATCATCCTTCCTGCAGAGGTTTGTTATATAGGCAAAAGAGTAACGATGTATAGTGTGCAACTCCCAACAGTGCCCCAGTGGATGATAACGCGTGACACTGAGATTGCGTTCCATCCGTTGAATCAGAACATTGAATTGTTGGGCCGCTTGTATGTTGTTCGAGATACGTATGCTATGTTTTATCCTCTCGTGTCTCTCTATTACATACCAACCTTAACACGAGAAGCGCAACTCTACCCAGTAAATCTACTCACTACAGTCATGGCCAGGGTAAACACAAATACTTGACGTATTATGGAGAGTTAAAGGGATGTTCAAAAGCTAATCATTGACTATGGGACGGAGTTCGAAGTTCAAGTAATTACGGCTACAGAGGATTTGTACCTGCTCTGTTAATGGCGATACATCATCTTTCTCGATTCATTAAACGCAAGAAATACCAGGGCAGCATAATGCCGATTAAAAAAAAAAAATCATGGTAACTTACAGCATGAAAAGTGTGGTTAATAGTTAATATGCGCTTTAAACGACTACTTTCCACTACGGCCAACGTCTATTTGTGTCTTTATATATATGACAGGGAAATGTTACACGTTGTTGTTTGTGGGATGCAGTACGTGTTACTAAAACGAGAAAAAGGATCTGATATGTGAAAAATATTATAATATGGATAAGAAATATTGGAAAAGCATTCACTCATAAAGAGCATTAGTACAAAATGAAATATAATAAATAGCATTTTCCCTGCACTGATTAACTTGTAACTACGTAAGAACAATATGTTACAGTGTTAATATGGACGTAACAGCCTACAGAACTCGCCACTATACACTCTCTGTCTCTCTCTCTCTCTCTCTCTCTCTCTCTCTCTCTCTCTGACTCTCTCTCGTTACCTAACTTGTCGAGACAGTGGTAGTGCACCGGATTCTTTATCGGCAACCTTGTTCACAGTTGTGGTTCATCAACTATAGACTATTTCATGACAGATAAAAAGTTAGTTGTCAGTTGCACAGAAAACCTTCATTTGGTTAACTTAACCAGTTTCAACAGTTTAAACTGTCATCTTCAGAAGTGAAATAGGTTCAAATCATCGGTAAGCCACTTCTCTCGGGGCAACCACCTTGATACGAGACACTGCCCATGCGGGTGGAGAGGCTTTAGTGAACACTTCTACACAACCATTACTATAATTGTTCAGTGAATAACTTTTCAATCCTACCATTCATGGGCATTTTTATTTATACAGAAGAAATTAAAGAATATAAAAATTAAAACGTTTTCCTAGCATTTGGAACACATTTGGAGATGGTTTTAATTTTTGAAAAACTGAAGTTTTCCGTTTTTATTATCTCTAGCTCTCTGAAAATATTTCAAAAGGAAATGAAAACATGAACTTAAAAATTAGAAAAAAATGAATGAATTTTTAATTCGTTTTTGTAATTATAAAATTTTCAGTAAGCATTCTATGTTGTGAATCATAAGTTAAATTCTTTTTACCATATACAGTAAGGAATTGTATCATTTGGAATATTTCCATTAAAGAATGCCATAATGAGATTGTTGTTTTTTTGAATACTTAAAACATTCATTCTTCTGGAAATATTAAATAGCATAAATAAGATAATTTTGTGTAAAATTGAATGGACTTACATTTATGACATTATTTAATTGAGTTATTCTTTTAAAATCATAAGCTTTTAAGAAGTTATTTAGTGGCTCAAGATTCCATGATTCTTGAGGAAATACTTCATTTCTTCCAATTTTAACTTAGATATTTAACAGGACCAAATAAAGAAGAATCAAGTAATTGATTATTTTTTCGGTTAGTTTGGAAAACAACGAAAATTCAGTTCTTTGGATTTCGAAGAAAGAAACTGGAATTTCTGAATTTCAGTCTTCCTTGTTCTAACTCAAATGAACATTGTGGTTCATATTTAACAATAAGAACACGAATTTCCATACGTTTTACAAGAATTATACCTACTTTTGTAAGTGCAGAATTATCATTTTTAGTAGTCCAACAAAGAAAAGAAAATTCATGATCTTTTATCGAACTCCAAATAAAAATTACAGTTAAATCATCTTGAGATATAATTTCTATATAATCTTTAAAAAATGCACCAAATAGTTTTAATAGAATCAAGAAATATATTTTGTTTATTTTTTTCCTTTGTTAAAAATTTGTTCTTCTACATTTAACTGATTCAAATGGTGAGAAATTAAACGAATAAGAGTTGAAGAAGAAATAAAATGATGATGGAGTCTTGATAAAATGTTATTTCCCTTTTTAATTCTAATAACACTGACCAATTTAAAACATAATTATCAATTAACTTAGTGTTTCATTTTCCATCATATGTAGAAAAATCAGATGCATCATTGTGAATAACATCAAAACTAATATAAAATTGTGAAAAATTAGAATGAATCCAACCATCACCGACATTAATATTGATTTATGTTTCCTTGGTAGGAAGTTTTAAATTATTTTTTGTTCTCTCTGTAACAGAAAATGTGTAAAATCGATAACTTTCGATTTGGTTTCGATTTATTAAGGAGAAGATTTATTAATTCATTTCTAAAACAACTGTTACATAAGCGCCATTGAAGACATTTAAATTATCAATTTCGTCAGTTATAGTTATTTCTAAATTTTAACTAATATGGAAAATTGGAATTCTTACAGGATGATTTGGTTCACAAATTATTGATCCACCAAAATCAGAAGTGGGTTTAAATGAAGGAGTTCCATTGAGAAACTAATATTATAGTTTCATAGTATAGTATATGATCATTATGTTTAAAAAACATTCCATTGGACAAATTAAAACTTACATTAATTATTACAAATGGAATAATTTTAAGAACATCATTAGCAACAGTTTTTTATCAGTATATTAAGATTAGAATAATTTTTAAAATTTTTTGTTTTACAGATTTTACAAAGATCACTTAAAGGTTTTTTACTCAAATCGGCATTGTTATTAATTTTTCCGTGAGATTTTCTGATAAAATCAATTCATTGACATTTTCTAAGTTTCGAATAATTTTTTTATTTTTTTCGTTTTATGGATTTGATAAAGTTCTGCTAAACATATTTTATTCAGTTCATTATAGTTATCATTCTTATTAATATTGCCAACATGATTTACTATAAGATTGACAAATTTTTCTTTATTAAGTTAGGAATAATTGTTCAAATTTTCTTTTTTTGCAGCTGACTGATGTTGTTTTGAAGTTTTACATTTTAGTTCAATCATATTTATTTCTTTATTCATTTCATTCCTGTTAAAGCAATCAATAAATTCCAATAGATCTCCTATAGTTTCATTTAATTAACCATTTCCTTTAAAATAATTTTTTAAATCTTACTTCATCCATACTTTCCTTTACTATAATTTTCTAAATTCTTAAATAGTTCGCATTTGTTGATCATTTTTGTTTTCATTGTATCTATACAGAATGAATTTCGATATTTATTTGTATTAGAAAGTTTTCAGTTAAAGTCTACCTTTGAGATGTTAGGTTTACTGGTTCTTATTTATAAACAATAAAATTTATTAGATTTGAAAATTTTTAAATGAGAAAATAAGAATTTGCATTATTCGATACAGGCAAATGAGATTTTTTGGTTGGGAAATATTGCAAAACTAGATTCTTGATTTGCTACCTGGAATTTTTTTCCATAATGCACTTTTCGCCAGAACTCAATCAATACACTACTCATTTGCACCCAGTAATGACGGAATTCTTATGGATGACTATGCACCATGTCACCAGGCCATAACTGTTCGTTGGCCGTTTGAAAAACATTACGGACAATTTGAGTGTAGGAGCTGAATATCCAGATCGGCCGGCGTGAATCCTATTGAACATTTATGGGACGTAATTGAGAGATTATTTCATGCACAGAATCCTGCACCGGCAATGCTTTCCTGGTTATTGGTGGCTATAGAGGCAGCATGGCTTAGTTTTTCTGCAGGGACTTAAACAACTTTTTGAGTCTGTGCCACATTGAGTCACCGCGCAATGCTGGGCAGAAAGAGGTGTTACAAGATATTACGAGGTATCCCATGAGTTCTGTCACCTCATTGTAGATTAACTGTTTTATGTCCATGCATTCTCATTTCAACACCTGACCTGCTGCTGAGGGGAAAATAAGTGACAATGGCTTGCACTTGCCACATCTACTTGGAGGTACTAACCAACATACAAAAATCGATTTGTTATAGCTATAATTGTAGCTTGCAAATTACGTAAATACTGATACAATGTTGTTCAGAAAGCTGTACTAAGACACCAATAGAAATATCTACACTAATATGTGTTACACTCTGTATATCAGCTAATATGATTGTTTTACATATCAGTTGGTATGTTTCTGGATAGGATTGGCTTCAAAACAGTCTTCTAAATGTATAACACCACAAAACCTTTTACAATGGCATACACTTTCATTTATTTTTCCTCTTGAGTAGCATATAAAAAATACTTCTCTCTGTGAAATTCTTTTTCTTCTTAGTTGGTGGTTATGTGCTTTGGAAAACGAGTCCATAGTTTTGCCAGAAGTCCCAAAGTGTAGTATTCAATAATGTTCGCCTGCAAACAGAGTAGTGAGGTAGCTATGTACTCTATAGCATTTCCCGTAAATCCTTATCATCTGCATGAACTACTCTCTCCGCCATGATGATTGTTTGCTAAAATCAGCTACGACATGACACATGTGGGCTTCGCTTCGTTTTACAATAATCTGAGACCCATTTGTTAGCTAGAAACTGAACTCTATGAATTTGTATAGTGAACCACGCATTTGCGAGCTGAGCTAGTTATATGTTTAAAAGTCTTACAATATTCATGCGATGACACATCGTAATTTTATGCGATCTGGTATTTTTTAACTTGCGCCCAATGTCACTTCTCGAAATGAAAAGTTGACAGCATGGGATTCTGCAGCTGGTTTGGCGAGTACCATAGCGACGTCGTTTAAATATTCAACCACTTCGTGATACAGAAAACAATGAAGAGCTGCCTGGAACTGGTCGCCCGCAATGAAATATAATGGCCGACATATGCGTATATTTTGTGATGGATAAAGACATACACTGGTGTCCAAAATTAAAACAACAAACAGAATTTGCATTTATTTGACCGCAAATAGTGAAAACAGGTAATAGTAAAGTAGAAGCATTGTAAAGAACACAGAATGTATATAGCTACAACTTGCATAAAGGTAAACAGAAATGTGCTTTGTTTTTTCCAAGTTAACGGATTTGCACACACATTCCAGCAACTGGTTAATGCTCTCAGCATGGGTATGACCACCTCTGGCACCAATACAGGCCCGACAACTATGGGGCATGCTGTGTGCGATGTCACCAGTCTCACGTTGAGGCAGTAGAGCACGTTCTTCCTGTGGAGATGCTCTCAAATCTTGCAGAATCGTTAGTGCATCCTGACGTGATGCAAACTGTCTCCCTAGTACATTCCAGACATGCTCCATGGGATTAAAATCGGCAGAGCGAGCAGACCACGCCATGCATGCAGTATCTTCCGTTTCCAAGAAAACATCAGTCACCCATTCTCTATGAGGTCGAGCATTATCGTCCATCAGTACGAAGTCTGGGCCCAGAGCAACCGCGTCACCGCTACGGTCGCAGGTTCGAATCCTGCCTCGGGCATGGATGTGTGTGATGTCCTTAGGTTAGTTAGGTTTAAGTAGTTCTGAGTTCTAGGGAACTGATGACCACAGATGAGCCGGCCTGGGTGGCCGTGCGGTTCTAGGCGCTACAGTCTGGAACCACGCGACAGCTACGGTCGCAGGTTCGAATCTTGCCTCGGGCATGGATGTGTGTCCTTAGGTTCGTTAGGTTTAAGAAGTTCTAAGTTCTAGGGGACTGATGCCCTCCGATGTTAAGTCCTATAGTGCTCAGAGCCATTTGAACCATTTTGAACCACAGATGTTAAGTTCCATAGTGCTCAGAGCCATTTGAACCCAGAGCAACTCTTAACCACCGCACATGCGATACCAGACAGCAGTTAAACCTTGCCAAGTCACCCGTACAGTTTCATGAAGACGTGTTCAAATGGTCAACACAATCCCTGCCCACGCTATTAAGGATCCTCCTCGATATCGGTCTCTTTCCACAATGTCTGGATTCCGAAATCGTGTTCCACGTTATTTCCAGAGAA
Source organism: Schistocerca serialis cubense (assembly GCF_023864345.2). Classification (NCBI taxonomy): domain Eukaryota; kingdom Metazoa; phylum Arthropoda; class Insecta; order Orthoptera; family Acrididae; genus Schistocerca; species Schistocerca serialis. The sequence goes on along the minus strand of NC_064640.1, from coordinate 858,610,902 downwards.
TGTGTCGAGAATTACTCCCCAGAATAAATGGGGACTCGTCTGCGAAAAAAACATTGGTCCACTCTTCGACCGTCCAGGTGACATTTTGACGATTCCACTCTACACGTTCCCTTATGTGAAGACGTATGAGAGATACACATACAGAAGGTCTCTAACAATAAGGCTACTCTACCGAAACCTGCTGTACACCGTTCGTCTGGCCGGCCGAAGTGGCCGTGCGGTTAAAGGCACTGCAGTCTGGAACCGCAGGAAAGCTACAGTCGCAGGTTCGAATCCTGCCTCGGGCATGGATGTTTGTGATGTCCTTAGGTTAGTTAGGTTTAACTAGTTCTAAGTTCTAGGGGACTAATGACCTCAGCAGTTGAGTCCCATAGTGCTCAGAGCCATTTGAACCATTTGAACCAACACCGTTAGTCTAGATACAACACGTCCAGGGTATGCTGCAAGGTCCGATGGCAGTTGCCATGCAGTGATAAAACGATACCGTCGTGCCCTTAGGGACAAATAACAGGCCTCTCTTTTTGATATCACACGTGGTCTGACCTGTCCTGTTCTTCGGGATACTGCTTCGGTCTCTGTAAATTGTCGCCACGTCAGAGAAACAACAGTACGATTCACATTAAGCCTTCGAGCCACGTGAGTTTGTGACTCCCCTGCTTCCATTTTTCCTATGGTCCTCCACCGCAGAGAGTCTTGTGGGCGTCTTCTTTGTGCCATACTGCCCCGTCTGTGACTGTATACACAGCGCTTGTGGATGTGGGACTACTCGGATAACACTACCCGTTTGATAGGTGCCCTGACGTCATTGGAGCGCGGTTGTCCATTGATCGGAATGCTATCTTCCGTGCAGAACACAATTGTAACAATATCTCTTGACAGTTTCTGTGATTATATCGTCAATTAGACACAGAACGGGGAAACAGCAATGTATTGCTTTAATTCGGGACACCGATGTACGCTACTGGCCATTAAAATTGCTACACCACGAAGATGACGGGCTACAGACGTGAAATTTAACCGACGGGAAGAAGATGCTGTGATATGCAAATGATTAGTTTTTCACAGCATTCACACAAGGTTGGCGCCGGTGGCGACACCTACAACGTGCTGACATGAGGAAAGTTTCCAACCGATTTCTGATATACAAACAGCAGTTGACCGCCGTTGCCTGGTGAAACGTAATGATGCCTCGTGTAAGGAGAAGAAATGCTTACTATCACGTTTCCGACTTTGATAAAGGTCGGATTGTAGCCAATCGCGATTGCCGTTTATGATATCGCGACATTGCTGCCCGCGTTGGTCGAGATCCAATGACAGTTAGCAGAATATGGAATCGGTGGGTTCAGGAGGGTAATACGGAACGCCGTGCTGGATCCCAACGGCCTCGTATCACTAGCAGTCGAGATGACAGGCATCTTATCCGCATGGATGTAACGGATCGTGCAGCCACGTTTCGACCCCTGAGTCAACAGATAGAGACGTTTGCAAGACAACAACCATCTGCACGAACTGTTCGACGACGTTTCCAGCAGCATGGACTATCAGCTCGGAGACCATGGCTGCGGCTACCCTTGACGCTGTATCACAGGCAGGAGCGCCTGCGATAGTGTACTCAACGACGAACCTGGATGCACGAATGGCGAAACGTCATATTTTCGGATGAATCCAGGTTGTGTTTACAGCATCATGATGATCGCATCCGTCTTTGGTGACATCGTGGTGAACGCACATTGGAAACGTGTATTCGTTATCGCCATACTGGCGTATCACCCGTCATGATGTTATGGGGTGCCATTGGTTACACGTCTCAGTCACCTCTTGTTCGCATTGACGGCACTTTGAACAGTGGACGGTACATTTCAGATGTGTTACCACCCGTGGCTCTACCCTTCATTCGATCCCTGCGAAACCCTACATTTCAGCAGGATAATGCACGACCACATGTTGCAGGTCCTGTACGGGCCTTTCTGGATACAGGAAATGTTCGACTGCTGCTCTGGCCAGCACATTCTCCAGATCTCTCACCAACTGAAAACTTCTGGTCAATAGTGGCAGAGCAACTGGCTCGTCACAATAGGCCAGTCACTACTCTTGATGTACTGTGGTATCGTGCTGAAGCTGCATGGGCAGCTGTACCTGTACACGCCATCCAAGCTCTGTTTGACTCAATGCCCAGGCGTATCAAGGCCGTTATTACGGCCAGAGGTGGTTGTTCTGGGTACTGATTTCTCAGGATCTATGCACCCAAATTGCGTGAAAATGTAATCACATGTCAGTTCCAGTACAATATATTTGTCCAATGAATACCCGTTTATCATCTGCATTTCTTCATGGTGTAGCAATTTTAATGGCCAGTAGTGTAGTTAAACCAAACTTCACGCGTGCAGCGTGTGCTGGCCGTGGGCGAGCCAACCCCCGGCCTGTCAGTCGGCTTTATCGGTCCTTCTCGGAAATACCGGAAAAAGCACTACGTTTCATTTGGCATTGCAATGTGGCAATTAGCGGTCGACAGAACTCTCTGAGTGCGCCAAAATCGTGGTGTCAGTGCTGTTTAACATTTTCTGTTTGTTCTTGGTATAAAGGACGTTCACAGGCCCTGTGGCTCTTTGCACAAAAAGAGTCTAGCAATCTATCATCACAAGCTTTTAAATTAAAGGGAATGACAGAATAGAGGGATGAGAATTCTCAATTCGACAACCGATGGGTACTGCTTATTTACTACGAAATAACATTATAGTACCACGCAGAAAGGTTTTTTAACTTTTAGATGACAATGAGAGAGCAAAAAATTACAACGATCGACAGATGGAATTGAATGTTCTCTACATTAAGAAGCATTTTGTGCTACATTTTCGGCCCTGGAACACATTAAGAAATTTGTGGTACTAACAGTAGAATTTCCGGAGTCACACACATTATTCCATTTTCAGTTGCAACAGTTTTCAAAGGAAATGAACGAAGAGTATGGAGACTTCATACGTTACTGCAAAGAGCGTTGGTTAAGTAAAGGGGCATGCCTGGAACGATTTTTCGATTTATATCTCGCTATTGTTGGATTTATGAAATAAAAGGAATGCTGAAACGAAAATTATAACATCCGGAATGGAGCGCAAACTTCTCGTTTAAGTGGACTTGTCTGCACTTCAGGATAACTTTTTTCTGATTTGATGGGGATGCACTTGAAACGAAAATCGCGTTGTAGAATGGACACTTTCTGACAAATACAGTCCAGTTCTCTAAGCTCATTGGCATTAAAGGAAAAGTGAGGTTTGAACAATTCATTGTGATCTAGAAGGAATTGCAGGGATAGTTTTACAAAAATTTTGAAAACACTTACACCTGCTTCCGATCTGTTTTCGAGACCGTTTGCCGTTTCAGTTGAAAGCATGTGCAGATGTAATTGATTGATCTGCAAGTTAATTCCAGTTATGGGAAATCTTTTTACGTTAAAACTGTCCAGAACGTCTATTTTGCTTTCCTCAGGCAGAGTTTCCACGTCTCCATGATGAGGTTACGAAAGTGCTAAAATATTTCGATCGACATATTTGTGGGAAAGACCTTTTTTGGGCTGTGAATCGAAATAAGTCCGAAACTCTGTGAAATTGTTCGCGTCTGTCCGTATGCCGGCAGTTTGTACCAGATAAAAATTATATTATGTCATCAGCGCGCCAAAAATAATTAACTGAAACTGAAAACTTGTTTTGTTTGTGATCTATGTTGTTGAGAAATGTGGAATATAAAATCAAGTCATATGCAGAACCACTGTACTTGCTATTGAAATGCGGCGTGCTCGCTGTTTACACCTCTTTCCCCTGCTCGTGCTGAGACAACGTGGCGTGGCGGTGGTGGAAACGTGAAGTGAGGCTGAGCGCTTTTGGCACTCTGTCCCAGGCATGGCTCCCGAGGCGAAATCTTGGCCACCCCTGAGTAAAACGATAGCGAAATTACCACTCGCGAGGTCCCCATGAAGCTTCTAACCAATGACATTAAAATTATAGAAATTCAAAAATGGTTCAAATGGCTCTATGGGACTTAACATCTGAGGTCATTAGTCCCCTAGACTTGGAACTACTTAAACCTAACTAACCTTACGGCATCACACGCATCCATGCCCGATGTAGGATTCGAACCTGTGACCATAGCAGCAGCACAGTTCCGGACTGAGGCGCCTAGAACTGCTTCGCCACAGCGGCCGGCTACAGAAATCTCTAATGTGAAAGACCGAGGTGGCTCAAATCCAAATTGCCTTCCAAGTACGCACAGGAGTGGCATCTCATACTCACCACCACACACCAGCAGTGCGACGGCTCAGTGACTAACTCCGTAAAAGTCCAACTTGCCTCTCTTGCATGCACAGAGACCGAGAAAACGTGGGTGGAGCGAACTGACTAATCGACAAGATGAATTTTTCAGAGGTACCAGATGTCTCTTCCACTCAGAAGACAGGAAAGACATCGGCTGTTTCCGTCACTCAAAACCTTCCATCTTGTCGACGTCTAATATTTGAACAAGCACATGTCTTGTTCGTGGGTCTGAAGGAACCAATAGTGAGGCAGCACGTTAAGGAAGCCCAGGCAGATTACTGCCCCGTCAGAAAAGCACCTCATCACAGCTTCGAAAATTAAACTCAACGGTCCTTCCTACGCCTCTGCTACAAGAGACACCACCTGAATTCCCCAATGTGCATACGTTTGAAATTAGTCCTCCCCCTTTCATGTAATCTAGCAGACACAAACGCTTAAGAAAGTTGGTTAAAAGTACATCGTGTGCTGAATATCAAACGTAAGAAAAATTACAGTACTGGCCATTAAAAATGCTACACCACGAAGATGACGTGCTACAGATGCGACATTTAACCGACAGGAAGAAGATGCTGTGATATGCAATTTATTAACTTTTCAGAGCATTCACACAAGGTTGGCGCCGGTGGCGACACCTGCAACGTGCTGACATGAGGAATGTTTCCAACCGATTTCTCATACGCAAACAGCAGTTGACCGGCGTTTCCTGGTTAAACGTTGTTGTGATGCCTCGTGTAAGGCGGAGAAATGCGTACCATCACGTTTCCGACTTTGACAAAGGTCGGATTGTAGCCTATCATGATTGCGGCTTATCGTATCGCCACATTGCTGCTCGCGTTGGTCGGGATCCAATGACTGTTAGCAGAATACGGAATCGGTGGGCTCAGAAGGGTAATACGAAACGCTGTGCTGGATCCCAACGGCCTTGTATCACTAGCAGTCGAGATGACAGGCATCTTATCCGTACGGCTGTAACGTGCAGCCACGTCTCGATCCCTGAGTCAACAGATGGGGACGTTTGCAACACAACAACCATCCGCACGAACAGTTCGACGACGTTTGCAGTAGCATGGACTATCAGCTCGGAGACTATGGCTGCGGTTACCCCTGACGCTGCATCACAGACAGGAGCGCCTGCGATGGTATGTTCAACAACGAACCTGAGTGCAAGGATGGCAAAACGTCATATTTTCGGATGAAACCAGGTTCTGTTTACAGCATCATGATGGTCGCATCCGTTTTTGCGACATCGCGGTGAACGCACGTTGGAAACGTGTATTCGTTATCGCCATACTGCCGTATCACCCGGCATGATGTTATGGGGTGCCATTGGTTACACTTCTCGGTCACCTCTTGTTCGCATTGACGACACTTTGAACAGTGGACGTTACATTTCAGATGTGTTACGACCCGTGGCTCTACCCTTCATTCGATCCCTGCGAAACCCTACATTTCAGCAGGATAACGCACGACCGCATGTTGCAGGTCCTGTACGGGCATTTCTGGATACACAAAATGTTCGACAGCTGCCCTGGCCAGCACATTCTCCAGATCTCTCACCAACTGAAAACGTCTGGTCAATGGTGGCCGAGCAACTGGCTCGTCACAATACGCCAGTCACTACTGTTGATGAACTGTGGTATCGTTTTGAAGCTGCATGGGCAGCTGTGCCTATACACGCCATCCAAGCTCTGTTTGTCTAGGTACTTATTTCTCAGAATCTATGGATTCAAATTTCGTGAAATGTAATCACATGTCAGTTCTACTATAATATACACTCCTGGAAATGGAAAAAAGAACACATTGACACCGGTGTGTCAGACCCACCATACTTGCTCCTGACACTGCGAGAGGGCTGTACAAGCAATGATCACACGCACGGCACAGCGGACACACCAGGAACCGCGGTGTTGGCCGTCGAATGGCGCTAGCTGCGCAGCATTTGTGCACCGCCGCCGTCAGTGTCAGCCAGTTTGCCGTGGCACACGGAGCTCCATCGCAGTCTTTAACACTGGTAGCATGCCGCGACAGCGTGGACGTGAACCGTATGTGCAGTTGACGGACTTTGAGCGAGGGCGTATAGTGGGCATGCGGGAGGCCGGGTGGACGTACCGCCGAATTGCTCAACACGTGGGGCGTGAGGTCTCCACAGTACATCGATGTTGTCGCCAGTGGTCGGCGGAAGGTGCACGTGCCCGTCGACCTGGGACCGGACCGCAGCGACGCACGGATGCACGCCAAGACCGTAGGATCCTACGCAGTGCCGTAGGGGACCGCACCGCCACTTCCCAGCAAATTAGGGAAACTGTTGCTCCTGGGGTATCGGCGAGGACCATTCGCAACCGTCTCCATGAAGCTGGGCTACGGTCCCGCACACCGTTAGGCCGTCTTCCGCTCACGCCCCAACATCGTGCAGCCCGCCTCCAGTGGTGTCGCGACAGGCGTGAATGGAGGGACGAATGGAGACGTGTCGTCTTCAGCGATGAGAGTCGCTTCTGCCTTGGTGCCAATGATGGTCGTATGCGTGTTTGGCGCCGTGCAGGTGAGCGCCACAATCAGGACTGCATACGACTGAGGCACACAGGGCCAACACCCGGCATCATGGTGTGGGGAGCGATCTCCTACACTGGCCGTACACCACTGGTGATCGTCGAGGGGACACTGAATAGTGCACGGTACATCCAAACCGTCATCGAACCCATCGTTCTACCATTCCTAGACCGGCAAGGGAACTTGCTGTTCCAACAGGACAATGCACGTCCGCATGTATCCCGTGCCACCCAACGTGCTCTAGAAGGTGTAAGTCAACTACCCTGGCCAGCAAGATCTCCGGATCTGTCCCCCATTGAGCATGTTTGGGACTGGATGGAGCGTCGTCTCACGCGGTCTGCACGTCCATCACGAACGCTGGTCCAACTGAGGCGCCAGGTGGAAATGGCATGGCAAGCCGTTCCACAGGACTACATCCAGCATCTCTACGATCGTCTCCATGGGAGAATAGCAGCCTGCATTGCTGCGAAAGGTGGATATACACTGTACTAGTGCCGACATTGTGCATGCTCTGTTGCCTGTGTCTATGTGCCTGTGGTTCTGTCAGTGTGATCATGTGATGTATCTGACCCCAGGAATGTGTCAATAAAGTTTTCCCTTCCTGGGACAATGAATTCACGGTGTTCTTATTTCAATTTCCAGGAGTGTATTTGTCTAATGAATACCCGTTTATCATCTGCATTTCGTCTTGGTGTAGCAATTTTAATGGCCAGTAATGTGAAATAAAACTCACTCAGTTCGGTTCCTAGCGTCATCTTCCCCCCTGGTATGGTAAAAATATGAGAAAATACGCTCTGCTGAACTTGATAAAACAACAAATTCGCATGAAAGGTGGATTGACTACCCCGTTTCACTTGGCAGTACCCCCTCTGACCTGGATGCATAAAGTGATTCGGTTGGGATGAGTGTCATAAAGCCATTGTCTCCTCTCCTGAGGCAATCGGGCCCACAGTTGTTGTGACTGGTCCTCGATATCACTGATACTGGCGCCCGGATGAAGTTGACGTCCAAGCTGGTTCCACACATGTTCTATCCGAGAGAGATCTGGGGATCTTGCCGGCCACAGGAGTACCTCATATCACGCAGACATTTCATAGAGACATGTACCATATTTGGACTACCATTGTCTTGTTGAAAAATGGCTTCACCTTACTATCACATGAAAGGTAACATTCGAGGAAGCAAGATGTCCGTGACATACCGTTGTGCCGTCAGATTTCCCTCAATCACTACCAGCCGTGACCTCAAGTCATACCCAACGGCTGGCAACCCATTGACTCCAGGAGTAACAGCGCTACGCCTATCCAGAACAATGAAATAATGGGATCTGTCCTCACGTCGCGACCATACTCGCTGGTCGTCTGTGGCAGTTGAGACCACAGTTCGTCTCTCAACACAATTCGGCGCCATTCATCAGCAGTCTACACTTCACAGTCACGGCACTTCTCCAAACGTAGTCGTCTGTGATGCGATGTTAACGGCTGCCTACGCATGGGACAGTAATTTTCTAATCCGCCTGCTACTAAAATGTTGCAGAGAGTCCATTATTTGTTCTCGGATGGCAGAAGCAGATGTCAAAGAGCTATGATGCACTTGGTGCACAGTACGGAGATCCTCGGTCGTGTGACCAGACATGGCCGACCAGAACCTTCAAGATGAGTATGCCTACCATCATGTTGCCATGCAGTCCAATATCGGGCCACTGTCACACCCGAATGCCCCACCAATCTGGATATTGCACGACTGGACCAACTAACTAAATGAAGACCCACAATGAAGTTCCTTTGAAGCTGTCAGATGCTGATAACGGTGTCTCACATGAGTACACAGCTTCACAGTGATCACTCAAAATATGACTATGTTCAACCGAGTGAGGTGGCGCAGTGGTTAGCACCCTGACCTCGCATTCGGGAGGACGACGGTTCAATCCCGCGTTCGGCCATCGTGATTTAGGTTTTCCGTGATTTCCCTAAACAGCTCCAAGCAAATGCCGGGATGGTTCCTTTGAAAGGGCACGGCCGACTTCCTTCCCCCTCCTTCCCTAATCCGATGAGACCGATGACCTGGCTGTTTGGTCTCTTCCCCCAAACAACCCAACCCCCAACTATGTTCATGTTAGTTTTATACACTACCATGCAACATTAAACACTAAAAACACTAACGCTCTCTGAGGCCATTCTATCTGTCACAGAAAATTGTGACTCTAATCACTTACGTACCCACCGATAGTGTGTACGTGTATGGAGCTACACTGACGACTGACGATGGATTTTGTGTGCTTCCTTTTTTCCATGTAGTGTATGATCAAGGTGATGTTTTGTACAATTTTGATCCATATAACAATTAGACGCTAAAATGATCTGGGAGGAATGTGTTTTAGCGAGGCGTACAAGATAGTTTCTTCGACTTTAATTTTGTGTTGATAAGGGTTAAACTTTATCGTGTTTCACTTTTTGAGGTGGCTTCGTCTACTTGCACATCCAAATCCAAATCTACATCTACTTCAGTAATCCGCAAGCCGCCTTACGGTCTGCAGGGAGAGTGCTACTGGCATTAATAACATCTGCCTTTATCTTCTTTCATTTGTGATCAGTGCGTGGGAAGTTCGAATGCTGGTAAACCTTCATATAAGCTCGATTTTTTTTTTCGGCATTGCCCCACACGATCATTCGCTACACATTTGTGAGACAATAAAATTGTTGCCTTACCCATTGTGGATCGTACGGCCTCGGTGGTTTAGCAGTAAAACTCTCCATGATGCAAAAAACATGTATTGTAGCGTGTCCACAGGAGTTCGAAAAGTATATTGGAGACACTCTTGTGCTTCATAAACGAACAAGAGACGAAATGCACCTCTCTTCTTCGAACCACATATATCTCCTCTACTATTCCTACCTTGTAAGAAGCCGGCACAAGATTAATTCTCAGAAATTGTCGAAAGAGGATTTTGTAAGCTATCTCTGTCGTTGACGAATTAGATTTCCTACAGAGTCTTGAATTCAGTCTGGCTTCTGCTGTTCCTATAACTAGTTCTACGTACAAGTATTCATTCCGCTTTAAATAACGTCAGACGTATGCTCGTAAAGGTTTTTTTTATTGTTACTGATGTGTCGACAGAAGTGCCGACACAGTGTGGTTTGAGGAGAACGAAATGCACGCTATAAGCTCACGCAGGATGGCGTGAGGTCTGAAACGGGATACGTAATGAATGCTATAAAGAAAAGTACGTAGCTGCTAGAATACTTAGCTTTCATCCATCATTTGTATACATCGTTCTTGATGAGACATGCTTCATACGATAACTATAAATTGCTATGGCGCCTTGCTAGGTCGTAGCCATTGACTTAGCTGAAGGCTATTCTATCTCTCGGCAAATGAGCGAGGCTTCGTCAGTGTTGCATCGCTAGCTAAGTCGTCCGTACAACTGGGGCGAGTGCTAGTAAGTCTCTCGAGACCTGCCGTGTGATGGCGCTCGGTCTGCGATCACTGACAGTGGCGACACGCGGGTCCGACATGTACTAATGGACCGCGGCCGATTTAAAGCTACCACCTAGCAAGTGTGGTGTCTGGCGGTGACACCACAGTTACTATGTCCAACGATTAATCATCATTCGTATAGTAGGCCTTTTAGCGTACTAGTGTGCAGTATATTACGTTTGTCAGTGTTGAGACTCAGCCGCCAGTCCCTCCACCGAGCATCGATCCTATGCACGTGTTCCTGCATTTTGCTACATTTTCTGGCCTTTCGACCTCAGTATTCACAATAGTATCATGCGCGAAGATAGTTCAACGTCATGCGTATAATCATTTACATGTACCAAAAACATTAATTGCTCATTAACATTCACACTCGACCTTACTTTTATACGCGGCGGTATCGCACCATTATGGACGAAGTGTTGAATTCTATCTTTTAAGAACTCCTCTATCTGACCACAGTACAGGTATTCTATTCCACAAGTTATAAGGCGCTCCTGATATTTTATTGCTTTTGTTAGTGAATATAGTATCCATACTTGGTGTAACGTAGCTAGTTAGAAAAATTAGGCATCAAACATTAGTATGTAGGCCGTTATAACGGGCGAAGTAACTCCCAAGGCACATGCGCCTATGACGCGTGTGCTGTCTATTTCCTTCAGTGTCCTCTGATTCTGTCCCTTCCAAAACATTCTACTAATAATGAAGAGGTTTTAATATGTGATCACTTTTGTAGAATACAGTTACTTCATTCCTCTTTAAATGCAGGTAACATGTCCCTACTGGTTCAGATTCCATTAACACTATAATAAGTCACTCATATATAAAGTGCTTGCATGAGTTTACCATTGCTGATTCATTACTGTACGTTCGCCTTTCCGTTACGTAACAGTTCTTCCGGATACAAAACACATTTCTGTGCTTCATGGTTCTCATTTTCATTACACATATGTGTTTTACTCGCCTTTCTACTCTGGTGCGACTATCATTAATATCTTTCACTTTTATGCGTGATAGCTACTTGGAAGTAGGGGGACAAAGTGGTTGTTACCCCACTCTCCATTGTTGCCAGATGTATCCAAGATGGCGGCGATGATGTCACCCAAGATGGCGGCGTGTGGACTTGGTAACAGTTCATGACATCATCCAAGATGGCGGCCATGACGTCGTTACAGATAGCGGATTTGGCAGGAAGTTTGAATTTTGGTGGGAAGAAGGTCAATTAGGTTATCTCTACTAACCTAACCCCCTCTCCCACGGAAAATGGCGCAAAGTTCAAATTCCAACAGGACAGGGCAACACACCTCAACTAACAAAAAAAAAAATGGTGGGAAAGGAAGGTCACTTGGGCTACCGCCACAACCTTCCCCTAGGAATTCGCAGGAAAAGGACTCGACCAGTGCTGGGCATCAGTCTTCATTCAAACAATTTGATGCAGTACAGCCATCCAGTGTGTTCATCATGCGATCCAGACTCCAACTAACTTAGTACACAGTACCACCACCAGAGGGCGCTCTCATCCATGACGTAATCCAACATGGCAGCAAAAAGTGTGCTCGCCACGAGGTCTGGCCCTAGTACACAGTACTACCACGAGAGAGCACTACCATCCATTCCATGACATAATTCAAGATAACGTTCCGGGGTTGGGGAAATGGCGGGAACCAATAGGAACACTTAATCCAGTTATGTGCTCGACTTCAGCCAGTAGGATGGTAGTATCTAGTAACATCATTGTAGGAGATATATAGGCGAGGCTCAACAGCTCTGGGACCTCAGTCTTGTCAAGTCAGTCAGCAGCAGCAGGAGAAGAAGGACCATGAAGCGCCAACAGCAACTGCACAGCAGCACAGTCATGCAGAACAGGATCAAACGGAAAAGTAAGTATCCCATATCACATCTTTCTCTCTGGTTACCCTTAGTATTATTATTACTATTATTATTCAATGTTTTCACATCTTGGTCCATGTCTAATGCTTCCTCATCTTTGTTCAAAGGGTCTAGCGCCGACGTGCCAAGCTCTGCTGCCACGTCCAGACCTGTAGCAACCTCGGCTACCATCTTGTTAAGACCTGCAGCAACAGCCTCCAGTGCATCTGAACCAGTAGCGGCCACGCTGGATCTGGTAGTGCACATAGCCCACTTGATGGAGCAGGACAAGGAGATGCTGTTGTCCATCCCACTCATTGATATGTGTGATGAGGACACGCGATCTGCCCCCAACACATTGAATGCTGTCGCTGGCGGTGTTAAACAACAAGATGGAAGTCAGTACTGGTCACCAACATATGGCCCATCCCAGCAGAACACCCTTGTGATAGTGCAACCACAGAGTGCAGATACTGTGGATAAGAAGGCGTCGAGTGCGCCTATGCTTTTCACCTCCACATACAATTTAACTCCCAGTGTATCGAAGCGTGTGAACATTGCTATAGAAGCGCATCATGTCTGGGGGTTGCATGCGAAAATGGAGACTGCAAATGTATCCAAGTGTTCTAAAGTGACAATTTTCGAGTTCGACTGGGATGAAATATGTCGAGCAGAGCGCTACATCAATCACCAGATGACCACAGAGTATAATCCAACTCGTCCCCCCCCCCTCCCCTCCCCCCCAGACATTCGCCATACTGGTGTGACACTTTCTATTACAACAGTGTATGATGACTGTGCATTTTGTGTGAAATCGGGTGACAACTGCGTTTATCTAAGACTTGTCTCAGTTATGAAGTTATACAATCTGGACACTGCCATACTTCTTGCATGGGTCAGACTGAATCATTGGTTGGCTAGCATAGACTCTGCATACAATGATGTTGTAAACTCCCTGTGTGTGCATAATGTACATGTTGATGATCTTAAACAGCATCTTTGTTCGTGCATGAACGCTGAACCTAAAGAGAAAGAGATTAAACGTGTGTGTGAAAAACGTGTGTGCTGTGAGGCACCTATTGGCTTGAGGGAGATACGTGCTGAATTTATTGCATGTCATAAAGCTTTATTTGGTAAATACTGTACAGGTGTGAAGAAGAAGATACATAGAGACTGTAATGATATTCCTGAAATACTACACCCCATGTATGATATTTAAATAAATAGTTTATGTATATATAATCTCAAACTGTGTTTGGGTTTTATTTCATACCTCTCTCATTATAATGAAAGTATTACAATTATTGTTTTTTTTTCAATGCTATAGGAGTTACTGAGATGAATATTGATCAAGTTACTCTTCAAGGCTAAAATATATAGCTGTTTTCTCTGTGTAGTCAATATAGCTCAGTCGGTTATGTGATGGAAGTATAGTGGCTACACATATTATTATTATCCTTTCAAGTGTATTTTTCTATATATGTCAACTACTTGTCTGTACCTGGTGTAGTTAGTACCATGGCATGGTGGGTGAAACATCCTCATCACAAGGACTTTGTTGTTGGTGACTGGTCCTGTGAAGATGCAAAAGAAGACCTAAAGAAGAACATGATGAATGGAATACTCCTTCTTGATAATATACGAGCAATTATTGTAAGCCCATCAAATTGTGGGAAGACTAATGTCCTCATGACTCTGCTAACACATGTAGATGGAGTCCGATTTGAACATGTTTGTGTATTCTCAAAAACGCTGTTTCAACCCAAGTATCAGCTACTGCAGGAGATATTGCGCGGTGTAGATGGTGTTACATACACGACATTTAGTGAAAGCGGTGAAATCCCTCTAACTATAAAAAGCAAAGCAAAACACTGTCTTCATATTTGACGATGTTACTATGGAAAACCAAGACCAAATTCGAAAATATTTCTGTTTCTTTCGTCATATGGGTGCAGATGTATTTTATCTAATCCAAACATATTCCAGAATCCCCAAACAGTTGGTTGGGGATAACGCAAACCTCATTATAGGCTTCAGACAACCTGAATTCAAAACACTTTTACTAGGCACATGTCGGAACTGACATGTCCTTCAATGATTTTGTAAAGATACGTGCTGATTGCTGGAATCATTGACAGTATGGGTTTCTCGTTATTGATAAAACGAGAAAACTGAGTGATGGTAGGTACAAGCGAAACTTTCAAGAGTTTTTGCATATATAGCACGGTAAGAGAGGTTAGTACATCAGTATATGCCGCACCATGGACAAATTCGCGCGTATGTCTAGCTCTCAACCCGAGAGAATGGGTGTACGCAGACAGAACATTCGCCTGTACATGGATGCGAAAATTCAGGCAATTGTGCATGAAGTTGGAGGTATGCGCAGGGAACTAGAGACGTATTACCAGACTCTTTGGAAAATGGTGAATGTGTTAAACGAGTTAGTTAATGAAGAAGGCTGGACCATTGAGGGGAAAACAGATGTAAAGTTCCTCGTGTTGAAAAAGGGAGCAGGTACAGTCGTGCTCAAAAGTATCCGAACGACCTGAATTGCATTTCGCCTGATTCGCATGCAAACCACATAACGCAGCTGTCTAGCAGGTCCTCTAATCGCTCCTTGGTACAGTCGTTTGACTATTGAAAATGGTTCCAACAAGTCACCACTAGAAAACTCTGCTCTGTATCGCAATAACTCAAGATGTAAAGTAATACCACGATACTACAAATATCAGGGAACACCTTATCACAGCTAAGACTGTCCTTAAGGATAGTAAGCTCACATTTATTACAATAAATGACCTACCTGAAATGTTACCACTCTCATTATTACGTCAGATAGGTAATGCACGTAGTAAGTTCGTCGTATTCATGATTTACTCTTCAGAGTAACATACCGCACTTGTTATTTAACACAAAATGACATTAAAAATTAAGTAATTCACGAGCAGCTAGTTGAGAGTATGTATGAACTTCAACTGACACGACGAACCGTTTCGTTCTGCATATGGATTCAAACCCAGGTCAGACAGACTAAGATTTCGTGACGACAGAGGGATAGAGAAACAATTAAAATCGATCAAAAGAGGAAAGGCCGCTGGACCTGATGGGATACCAGTTCGATTTTACACAGAGTACGCGAAGGAACTTGCCCCCCCCCCCCTTCCCCCTTCTTGCAGCGGTGTACCGAAGGTCTCTAGAAGAGCGTAGCCTTCCAAAGGATTGGGAAAGGGCCCAGGTCATCCCCGTTTTCAAGAAGGGACGTCGAACAGATGTGCAGAACTACGGACCTATATCTCTAACGTCTATCAGTTGTAGAATTTTGGAACACGTATTATGTTCGAGTATAATGACTTTTCTCGAGACTTGAAATCTACTCTGTAGGAATCAGCATGGGTTTCGAAAAAGACGGTCGTGTGAAACCCAACTCGCGCTATTCGTCCACGAGACTCAGAGGGCCATAGACACGGGTTCCCAGGTAGATGCCGTGTTTCTTGACTTCCGCAAGGCGTTCGATTCGGATGCCCACAGTCGTTTAATGAACAAAGTAAGAGCATATGGACTATCAGACCAATTGTGTGATTGGATTGAAGAGTTCCTAGATAACAGAACGCAGCATTTCATTCTCAATGGAGAGAAGTTTTCCGAAGTAAGAGTGATTTCAGGTGTGCCGCAGGGGAGTGTCATAGGACCGTTGCTATTAACGATATACATAAATGACTTTGTGGATGACATCGGAAGTTCACTGAGGCTTTTTGCAGATGACGCTGTGGTGTATCGAGAGGCTGTAACAATGGAAAATTGTACTGAAATGCAGGAGGACCTGCAGCGAATTGACGCATGGTGCAGGGAATGGCAATTTAATCTCAATGTAGACAAGTGTAATGTGCTACGAATACATAGAAAGATAGGTCCCTCATCATTTAGCTACAAAATAGGTCAGCAACTGGAAGCAGTTAATTCCATAAAATATCTGGGAGTACGCATTAAGAGTGATTTAAAATGGAATGATCATATAAAGTTGATCGTCGGTAAAGCAGATGCCAGACTGAGATTCATTGGAAGAATCCTAAGGAAATGCAATCCGAAAACAAAGGAAGTAGGTTACAGTACGCTTGTTGGCCCACTGCTTGAATACTGCTCAGCAGTGTGGGATCCGTACCAGATAGGGTTGATAGAAGAGATAGAGAAGATCCAACGGAGAGCAGCGCGCTTCGTTACAGGATCATTTAGTAATCGCGAAAGCGTTACTGAGATGATAGATAAAGTCCAGTGGAAGACTCTGCAGGCGAGACGATCAGTGGCTCGGTACGGGCTTTTGTTAAAGTTTCGAGAACATAGCTTCACCGAAGAGTCAAGCAATATGTTGCTCCCTCCTACGTATATGTCGCGAAGAGACCATGAGGATGAAATCAAAGATATTAGAGCCCACACAGAAGCATACCGACAATCCTTCTTTCCACGAACAATACGAGACTGGAATAGAAGGGAGAACCGATAGAGGTACTCAGGGTACCCTGCGCCACACACCGTCAGGTGGCTTGCGGAGTATGGATGTAGATGTAGATGTAGATGTAGATGTAGACTGACGGAAACTGACAGTCATTCCTGACTAGGCATACAGAGAGTTGTATACCTCCATTTTAGACAGTACCAGTTAGCAAAGATCAACTTTAAATTACATAACGTAAACATTTTTAACGGACGCGAATTCCTACCCAGCATCTATTGTCCCTGTTAATGAACTACTAGAGATGTTAAATATTGCTTCTTCACAAGTAACTTACTTGAAATGTCGTGAGGTAAAGCTTTGTGTTAGACAGGGATTCGAACCCAGAACGTAACCGGATTGTTATCGAAGCACAATCAACTGTGACATATCGGATTTTCTCGGCAGTAGCTAGATGTTTTAACTGAAATAACGAGACGATACATCAATTCTTTCCTCCCCAGGACTCCAACTCGGAACCTATCGCTGTTACATTCTAGAGAAAACGAACAATAAATATGGGTTTGTTACATCAGCAGCGACATGTGAGCATGTTTGAACTAGAAATAATAAGACGAAGAGTTCAGTGCTGACTGGGAATCAAACCCGACGCATACCGTTGTTGACTACATACAAAGAGACGTCAGCTACCGAGTTTTTCTCCACCAGCAGCTCGGAATAACATCCTCGAACTTACAGTGATCTCTCAAATACACTCCTGGAAATTGAAATAAGAACACCGTGAATTCGTTGTCCCAGGAAGGGGAAACGTTATTGACACATTCCTGGGGTCAGATACATCACATGATCACACTGACAGAACCACAGGCACATAGACACAGGCAACAGAGCATGCACAATGTCGGCACTAGTACAGTGTATATCCACCTTTTGCAGCAATGCAGGCTGCTATTCTCCCATGGAGACGATCGTAGAGATGCTGGATGTAGTCCTGTGGAACGGCTTGCCATGCCATTTCCATCTGGCGCCTCAGTTGGACCCGCGATCGTGCTGGACGTGCAGACCGCGTGAGACGACGCTTCATCCAGTCCCAAACATGCTCAATGGGGGACAGATCCGGCGATCTTGCTGGCCAGGGTAGTTGACTTACACCTTCTAGAACACGTTGGGTGGCACGGGATACATGCGGACGTGCATTGTCCTGTTGGAACAGCAAGTTCCCTTGCCGGTCTAGGAATGGTAGAACGATGGGTTCGATGACGGTTTGGATGTACCGTGCACTATTCAGTGTCCCCTCGACGATCACCAGTGGTGTACGGCCAGTGTAGGAGATCGCTCCCCACACCATGATGCCGGGTGTTGGCCCTGTGTGCCTCGGTCGTATGCAGTCCTGATTGTGGCGCTCACCTGCACGGCGCCAAACACGCATACGACCATCATTGGCACCAAGGCAGAAGCGACTCTCATCGCTGAAGACGACACGTCTCCATTCGTCCCTCCATTCACGCCTGTCGCGACACCACTGGAGGCGGGCTGCACGATGTTGGGGCGTGAGCGGAAGACGGCCTAACGGTGTGCGGGACCGTAGCCCAGCTTCATGGAGACGGTTGCGAATGGTCCTCGCCGATACCCCAGGAGCAACAGTGTCCCTAATTTTCTGGGAAGTGGCGGTGCGGTCCCCTACGGCACTGCGTAGGATCCTACGGTCTTGGCGTGCATCCGTGCGTCGCTGCGGTCCGGTCCCAGGTCGACGGGCACGTGCACCTTCCGCCGACCACTGGCGACAACATCGATGTACTGTGGAGACCTCACGCCCCACGTGTTGAGCAATTCGGCGGTACGTCCACCCGGCCTCCCGCATGCCCACTATACGCCCTCGCTCAATGTCCGTCAACTGAACATACGGTTCACGTCCACGCTGTCGCGGCATGCTACCAGTGTTAAAGACTGCGATGGAGCTCCGTATGCCACGGCAAACTGGCTGACACTGACGGCGGCGGTGCACAAATGCTGCGCAGCTAGCGCCATTCGACGGCCAACACCGCGGTTCCTGGTGTGTCCGCTGTGCCGTGCGTGTGATCATTGCTTGTACAGCCCTCTCGCAGTGTCCGGAGCAAGTATGGTGGGTCTGACACACCGGTGTCAATGTGTTCTTTTTTCCATTTCCAGGAGTGTAGTTCTGTGTCTCACTGGGAGTCAGATATCGTTAGTGTTGACAACGAATGAAAATGCATTAAAAATCAAAATTATTATCCACCAGCAGATAGATGTTCTTATGCTAGAGCTTGATAATACATAATGAAAACTTTAGTGCCATACCAGCATTCGAACCGATTCACGCGTAATATGTGGAGATGTTGAGAAATTTGCAGTTTTGAACAAACAACAAATTGTGGTCTAGCTGTATTGTCACGAAGGGATCAAATTCCGCGTTAAGGGCGGTCTGAGTAGCATTACAAGTTCAGAACCAATTTTATCGACATACAGAAGCTCAAATAAAAGATGGAATAAGGGTCCTGTGACCCCACATAGCGTTGGTTTCGTCATTAGAAATAAATCACTAGTATAAGAAAGGTTACTGGTGATAGAGTTCCCACATTTCACCACTCCTGATTTTATTGTGGTCTACTTGGTAGAGAAGGAATATCATGTTTAATGTAAATTTCAGATCACAATGCCATTATATCTTCATCACTTTGCGTAGCCAGAAGAGAAGAGAATCTGTCTCTCCCTATTCAAAATCATAGGCAGAAATTGGAATCGAACCCAGACCATCATCACAGTAACGTAGTATCAATCCAACGGACCACCTCTGCCTAACGCATTTTTCTATCCTAACACCGTTGCGGATCACTCGATGAGAATTCTGACACACAGGCAGCATGTTCAGTACATTCATTTACTTGGTTGACCGAATCGCCATGAACCAGCTGCCTCGGGTACCCAGAGCATACATTCGACTCTGTTTTGTAATCACCGAAATAAAATCACGTAACGACAACCTACACAGAACTACTAACAGTGTAGGATGCAGAAATTTAAATAGGAAGTGTTCCTTTCCATTTGAGCTACTCTATTGCGCTATCTGTTTGTCGAAAACGTCCTGCAGTGCAAAAGAAAAGCTGTAACTGTCTGTCTCTCAGAAGTCTAGATCCGGCCATATGCATTATCTCACAGCACTGTGGAATGCGTAATTTGTGGAGGAACTGTTGTTGACTTCTGGAGGTGCTGTAGCTTGGTGACACCTAGTAGCGTCACGCTAAGTGTCGCGCACCTTACATAAAACGTCATGAGTTCGATTACATTCGCTGCTACGTTTTTTACAACGCAATTCTGCTGTCTGCTGAAGTTACCAATTTAATGGAACTTTGAACATAATTCCCTTCACTTCTCAACGCAGAATAGCCTCATGTGGAAAAAGGGCTAACTTCTGCGACATTTTTTTTTTTCAGGTTTAATAGACGGCCAGGCAGCAGATGCATCTCGAAGCTTTTGTATTATGTATGGGGAGAGCGCATCGTGCCAAAATAGTCAGAAAAGTATTTTCTACATTAGCTGTCGTCCGGTAGTGTCATTTTATTCTCCTTCAAACCTTGTTTGACAGCTTTAACTCAGAAAAAGTTTACTACATGCATGTAATCAATAAACTGCATGTGCATTATCAGACTGTTAGAGATAACATCAGAGAATTCGCATATATCGTTGATGATTAATTTCTCTCTCATGTTTAGTATTGTTTTAACAACACTAAAAGAAACCTTACGAAAATTTTGCACTGTATTATAAGAAATGAAATAAAACTACCCACGATAACATTACGACGAAAGTCTGTTTCGATAAAACTGACTATCTGTACACAAGCGTGCCTCTATCGGCACGAATTAGTAAAATACTACTCACTTTGATTTCGATTGGGTCTGTGTTTAATTGTTATGCTGTGTCATACTCAACAGGTATGCAAATGTGGCATTTCATAAATAAAGTTATGTATTCCTAGAGACCCAAAATTTGTTTGTCAGCAGCGGAAAGAGGCGTTACCTGTTGTGCAGCATTGTGAGTTTTTCACCATTGCACTATTAGCTGAAAGTATTTTCTTGCGATTTCCTTATCGATGTTTGAGCTGACTACTTGTAGCTTTTTCACAGAAGGGATAAAAACGTTACGGTTAGCGAAACTGGAACCGCGAACCATAACAGCCTCTGTCTCACAGGTCAGCGCGTGACTACAGAGCTAGCGAAGAGGTATGTGTCCCACATTCCTCTTACGAGGCCAATAGTGACTACAACTCGTAAACCGCTATTTAAAGGTCGAGTTTAGTTGCGATTTCCACATGGAACGACTTTCCTGGGCTGAAAACCGTAAATTTACAATCTTCTTTTACACCTCAAGCGATAATAACTCAGATTATTCAATGGAAATGACAGGAAAAATCAAGTGAACTTTGGAGGTTTAATTCCGTGCACACCAGGAAGTAACTCGTCCACCACATAGTTGCCAAACATACCTTGCCTTGCTGCCAAATCTCAGTTACAGTACTAGCAGGAAGAAGACGAACCGATTTGATCCTACAGCGGGCTGGGAAGTGACCGTCTCAAAGACGCGGCTGCTACGGCCTGAAATACGTAATGCGTCTGATTCGCATTTCTGTAACTAGCTTTAGGGACTGGAGCGTAGTTACTAATTATACTCAGAACTGACTGCTAACTAAGCATCATAAATCATTAACTCTCCTAGTTGTTTTTATATTTCTTGCGTAACTGTACTCGAAACTAAGAAATTCATTTACGGACTTTTTCGTGCCTCGCCGATAGTCGAGCACACCAAACAAATAAAAATAGAAAACGAATGTGTGTGTGGCCGTGTGTGTGTGTGAGAGAGAGAGAGAGAGAGAGAGACAGAAATAAAGATAAAAAAGAATGAGAGAGAGGGTAAAAAATTGTTGTAAAGAAATTGAATGCTGGTATGTAAAGAAATCTTTCATTAAAATAACACGTTCTACATCATTGCGAAGTGTCGTATTCGTGATCTATGGAACAAGTATTAATCTAATCTAATCATATCATTTTGCTGACTAGCCGTGAAGAGTCATGAATTACCGAAATTTTCGCCAATATTAGTAACCAAATCTAAAGTTGAACATAAGACGACAGTTTTTGTAATAAACCGGGACTCCTATCAAGACCCTTTCTAACGACGGAAGATGTCTGATATACCTCCATTGAGAAGTAACAAAGTGTGTATGCATTTAAAGATAAAGTGCGTGATGTGAAGTTCTGTGACGGAGGTACGAACCCAACACGTAATCGGATTGTTAACTAAGTAAAATCAAATGTTACGTATCGCATTTTCTTACCAGCTGCTAGGTGTTTGAATCTAAAATAAGGACACAAATTGTTGCGCCTGAGCGACAATCGAACCGCACGCCTATCGTTCTTCTTTATCGTCCACGAATATAGCTTAAGTATGAATTGCTAACTCACCAACAGTAATATGTGTGCGTGTTTGACCAGAAATTGTTTGCAACACGTGAACAGACATTAAAAATACACGTTAATTTTCACTAGCAGGCCGGTGTGCACGTGATGGGGCTTGAAATGAAATTACGAATATTTTTGTACTGGATCAGGAATCGGACCCACATACTTACCTTTGGAGGATACCTAGAGAGGATTGCAGTCTTGTAAAAAGGAACGAATTGATTGAACTATATTGTTCCGAGAGATTCAGATCCTCGAAAGAGGAGATACGAATCGAATCACAGTCCAGCACCAAATTTTTCAACGTCTTTAGTTCAATCAACTACAAGTGATATAAGAGTCCTTTTCCTTTAAATGGCTATTGGTTCATCAAATAAAATTAAATTTTGTAATGTAACTAAGTTTACTGGCGACAGTATTTCTGTTTACAATGACCTCCGCCAATGTCATTACCGAAAGCAAACCGGCACTGTCCTGTTGGGAATGAAGGAACGTGATGTTTAATGCGGATTCTGGATTATAACGTCTTTCTCTTGAGGTTACCAGAGGTAAAGTAAATCTGTTTGTGCCTCTTAAAAGTAAATGCCTGAATCCATGCATTGCACTTGTGATAGTTCGTTCCACCAGACAATTGTGGCCACATTTCCCAGCCCCAGGAGTGTGCTGTAACGGATGATGTGCATAGCTTACAAAATTAGTCACGGTGGAAAAAAATGCGAGTCTATTAAATGGTTAAGTAGAAGCAAGCTTCTGACGCGGAGATTATGCTATTCTCGCGTCAGCAGGATGTAAAGACTCTTCTAGGCATCATTGTCTCGATGTGAAGCCATTTTGAAATTTTCACTAATTCAGGAGCTTTCTTAGTTCGAGAAAATCCACTGTGAAGTGTGAAGTTACCGGATTATTCGATTATTACCGTCATTATTACTATCATTTTCTTCATACCGCTGCTGGAACACATGTGCTTGAAGCTCATTTTCATTGCGGTACATGCTGTTATTTTCATTGCGATACATAATGCAAAGATACAACTTTTAAGTGTATTATTGCGTAATTCCAGTTATTGACAGTCTATTCGTGAGCTTGCTAGCATTCAGTGGGGTGAAACCTATCACAGAAGCAAGCAAAACACAAATATTTCTTGCACCATGCGTATCACACAAACGAAATCTCGCTGCACTGACATGTTGTCCGATATATTGCACGGAAAACGTATCTGATTCATGTTGCTGAATACAGCTCTATCAGATATCAATTTGGATGCGTACTAAGTGTATAAAAGTATATCTTGAAATACGCAGAAAGTCACATAGAGGCATTCGACTGAAACATAGACATGAACAAGACTGTAACTGGGATCGACAGCATCGTCGGCTACCACCTTGACAACTCGAACGGTGCGGGATACATTACCGAAGACTATGTGGAAAACTGGTGAATTCGGAATTGTGAATTTAGAAGTTGCTGGAGGCCCCGGCACCCACTGGGTATCATATGTTATGAATAATGCGTATACCGTCTGCTATTTCGACTCATTTGGTGACCTGCAGCCACCAGAAGAATTACAACTATACTTCACTCACAGAAGACGTGTGCTCTACAATTGTCGACGCTATCAAGACTTTAATACACACCTCTGTGGACATATATGCATCATGTTTCTCTTGACGTTCACAAAGAAGAAGAAGCATGCTATATATGGAGGAGGTTCAAACATTCATTCATCAGTTGAGGTTCAGATGCAATGTCACACACTTTGACATTTAAACAACGATTACCTGTATTGTATGCAAATTACTTGCCGCCAATTGATTTGAGCGTTGGTGAATGGAGTATTGCATTGATTGGACTGGAGACGTACAACAGCATCCCAAATATCACTGAGACTAACAATAAACTGCATCCGGATATTAATGGTGAAAATGGTATTGTGGAAATAGAACCGGGTGCATACGTTATCGACGATTTAAACAGTCTTAAAACAGTCTGGAAAAGGTATTGAACTAAGTGCAAACATCAATACACTTAAATCTGAAATAAGAACTATATACGATTGACTTTAACCAGAAAGGTTCAATAGGGCGCCTGCTGGGTTTCACAAAAGAGCAGGTTTTGAAGAAGGATCCAAGTAAATTTTACAAGTCAGATCAGACTGTGGACATACTCCCCATCAGCACAATCCGAGTCGAGTGTAACATTGCAATGAACTCCTATCTCAACGATAATCTGATTCACACTATTTATGGATTCTTCCCCTCAGTTGCCACAGGGTATAAGATTGTTGAGACCCCTGCCAATGCAATATACCTTCCTGTGACAGCTCAGACATTGGACTTTTTAGAGCTGCGTATTGTGGACCAGAATAATCAACTTGTGGACTTTCGTGGTGAGGAAATCATTGTACAATTACATCTAAGGCAGAATGGGTATTCAGTATAAAACAAGCGCATGAAATCCACAGCATGCCACTTCGCTACCGAACAGCAAAGTGATAACACGTGCGAAATATGAGTTCCTCAAATCAGTTGGCCTGCAGCCGCGCAATGACGTCCTCACTCAATATAACCAGTCCAGTAGAGTATGATGAGAGAATTATACGTCAGGAATACTTCTTTCATAAACTTAACGTTTCAACGACGTTTAACAAGAACGATGAAATCAGGATTGTCATCCAGCACCAAGACGCACTCACGCTTCCATGCAAGAGTTTCATATATCTAGAGGGGTCATTCAAGAAAACCGATGGCAGCGATACAAAGAGATCCAATCTGACGCCTGCATTCCTGTTCCAAGATATGGCTCTGAGACGGACTGTACACGCAAAGTCGGCATAACACCAACCCTTAAAATACACGCCTCGGCATTACCGGCATATCTGCATAGTTTAGAAAATGCAGGATGATTCATAGACGATCCTGAGGATAGAACTGTTGCAGAGTACAAGTTATTTACTGCCTGCATACCTCCAAAAACGCTTATGGGGTACTTTGAGGACATGAGACAGATTATTATGAACGCTAAACAGGAACTTATTCTAGTACGGAGTGCGACAGACAATAACTCATACATTCAAGGAGTTCAAGAGGAGAATATAAGCACAATCAGTAAGATAAGATGAAAAATGCCTCACATGAGTGTATCAGACGAGGAACGTTAGAAGCTATTAAAAGTCCTGAATTCAGGTACATTTCTGTCACTGACATTTCGCTCGTGGGAGGTTTTCGAGTACCCAGTGTTACCGACTGCGGTCAGACAAACATGGGCTATTACAACCTCCACCCATCTAGAGACACCTAAATTCATCATACTTGCGTTTCAGACTGATAGAAGAGGTAATATAGCAAATGATTTCACTGTGATCGACAAATGCAAGTTAGCTAATGCCAAAGTCTACCTCAATTCAGAATTCTACCCATATGACAATCTACATCTACAGTGGAATCAAAATGTGTACAGTCTAGCTTATGACATGTATGCAAGGTTTCGCGCTTCTTACTATGAAATTGCCGAAGGAGAGGGATGAGGGTGTCTACTCAGTCCACGTTAGTTCAAAGAGCTTTCACCGATCATCGTAATAGACTGCTCGAAACAGAATGAGATAATTAAGTCTGGACCTATAGATGTTCGAATTGAATTTGAACCATCGACAAATTTCCCAGAACACACTGTCGCATATGCTCTGGTTCTACACGACCTTGTGATCAACTACTGCCCGCTCACAAGTGTTGTGCAACAAGCTATATAAATGAATAGGTGCTTCACCATACCTAGAGCATTTCATGATGACATCTCATAGTGTGAACCTCATTTCGGACTATCAGGGTTTCTATGACGGTGTGTGCAGACAGTTCGTATTTAAAGATGCTGCGTTTGTACACAGGATGCTGGAATAATAGAGACATTCTCAGCAAACATGGCATCACCAAGGTCTTTCAAGCATGTGAGGTGTGCTAAGACAAGGAAGAGTGCAAAGTGGTTAACACATTTCTACCATGGAATTCACTGGTATGAACCTGGCATACGCTATAAAGATATGGTGACTGCACTTAAATTATTCGATCAAATGGACACCATCGTCTACGTGAAGGGGAAGGAGAAGATCTCATGGATGCATCGAATCTTTAAATTTTCTCCTATTCAAGACCAGGAATTCTATGGCTGTCCTATCTATCGACCCAAGAACATGTATCAAAAAAGTGTTGTTGTATCTGCTTATGAAAGTGAAAAATTACTTTTAAGTTGGATGAGAAATACATAATTTTTCTTCCTAACAATCCTTGTATACTTTTTCTTTTTGACACCTGCATCCTTAGCATGTACATTTATCTGTGATACTATACCTGCTTCCATCTATACCCGCATTCCACTGGAACTGTGCGTGTGACTCACCACAGCCTTTGCACACTGTCGACACGGGAATGGCAGTACCTGCACTATTAATAGGTGCGCTTTCACCACGCCTGCAGGGAATTTTACGAAATTGTGTGTTAAAGGCGCTACGTCTTGCAGACTTGCATGTGCAATGCAGATGTAACTGCAGAATGTTCAAACATATATTTTAGCAAAAACATAATGATTATGGTTTTTTAAATAACAACAGTGATGTAGGGTAACGATTTTTTTTTCTTTATTCAATTCAGTTCAGTTCTCGAATTTACAATTTATTTAGTGTTGTACAGTATATATAGTGATACTCTTAACTTATTATTATTACTAGAATCCAACACGTTTGAGATTCCTTGAAGAGAAAGTCGGTTATAGAGCCACACTTAAAACTAAAGCAGAGGTATAGAGTCATACTTAAAACTAAAGCAGAGCTATTGACTGACTAAGTTACACACTAAATACTATTACTAATGAAATTCCATTCAAACAGGCTATATTGAACGGAGCTGCTCTGTGAATTAACTTTTTCCTACTTAACTAGATGGCTGTAAATATTTCCCATTAAATAATTAATTAATTAAGTGGCTCAAACTCAACAAGACAAGTTATATATATATATCATTCAAATACTTTAATAACAACAACATTTAATTGGATGGTTCCAACTTAACTGAGCAGCTCTAAATACTTTTGAACTGGGTCGCTCGAGATATTTTCCACCTCAGACACCTGAAATACTTTAATAATAACAATTAACTGGGTGGCTCTTAAGCGTCCAACCCAAACAGCTGTACTAAAGAAAAAAAATTATTTGGATGGAAATAAAACCACTTTGGCTGGATGGCTAGTGGCAGGTGAAAAACTTAAAAGCTATTCTATAAAAAAAAAAAAAAAACAGGCACAAGGTGCATGGATATATATTTTTACAGCATAGAAATACGTTGTCTGTCAACAAATATATGAATATATAACTTTTTTCTATTTTTCAATATTTTCTTTTTTGTTTTCACACACCTGATGAGCATATATAAACATAAAACTTTATTCTTTTATCTGTTTTACTCTTTCTCTTCCACACATTGTCTCTCTATGATACACGTGTACATAGTACACAAAAATATTACACGCATTCTCTCTCTCTCTCTCTCTCTCTCTCTCTCTCTCTATATATATATATATATATATATATATATATATATATATATAGTACACAAAAATTTTTACACAACACACACACACACACACACACACACACATGCATGCACACACATACACTCACACACACTTAAACACACACACGCAAAATTAATTGCACTATGATAAAAGGGTCATACTACTACTCTGCAGACACTCTATCTGTCTACATGTCTCTCTCTCTCTCTCTCTCAATTAGAGTCCCCCACCCCTTCTCTCACTACAAGTGAGTAGTGAGTATGGACGAGTTTCAGTCCTGTCGTCACAAATGACCCTTTTATTGTCATGAAGCGACAGACCGATTTTAGACTGTACTACAGTATACACCTCGTGTCCTTTCGATCGAATACTGGTCTGCGATACCATATGCAGCGGCTGTGGTGCAACAACGTGAACACCACTGCACAGGCATTGGAAATAGTCTTCGATAGGTAGGGCACTCGCTGCCACGCGACACACAGCCGTCTCTGGGTGGCACCTTTCAATGTGCGATATGCATACATTTTTGACCGTAGACCTACCAACTCCACAATCGGCAATCCATTCGACTTCGTCCTTCATAAGACCGATAAACTTCTTGTTCTGTGGGATAATAGCATATGGATTAACGGCCGCATATGAGGAGGTGTCGAATTCATTACTGTGGCACCTAACTACTTCACATTGATCGCAGTTCTTCACCCAACAGGTGAAGCTATCTGTATCCATATAAAGTGATTTAGGATCTGTGAAATGATTTTTCGCAGACTCCTAATGAAAGCGGTACATGTGGAGTTTGGATAGGTCTAGTATGCACATCCCCACATAGATAAGTTTCGTAAACTCTACTGCAGTCTTCGCCATCTCCACAGCAACAAAGTTCTTATTGAATGTGGTGACCCATTTAAAATTTGGTTCGGCAATGCATTTTTTTACGACATAACGCCCATCCTATTCGGTTCTAATAAAAATTTCACGTCGCCCCTCAAATTCTCCATAGTTTTACCGAAAACTGAATTATTCATTAATTTATAAAAATCTCTCCCAAAGGCACACATTGTGGAAGCTATCTGTCTCGTATTCAAATCAATAAACTCCTTCAACCAGGGGGACTGCTTGATGGGGATAGCAGGGTGATTCTAAGCAGCTGCATACCCAAGCTGAGGCATTGATGGAGGTTACGACAGTGAATAATATACCTCTGGTTATCCTCCAGCGATGTCATCAGTTTTGGTGTGGAACCCACTCACGGAACTAGTTGCTCTGGACACAGCAGCAAAGTGGTATGTGCATCATGAAAACTAACAGGGTAAGTGAGTTCTGCCTCTACCACATACCCTACATCAGAATCAGCTGCCATACCCCCCCCCCCCTCCCCCATGATTTTTCCACTTAATTCCTTGCATTCGTCTTCAGATATGCATCGAAACTCGCCAATCGGCAGTGGTTGCTGCATTGCATGCTCGTATGAGTTATTCACGTCGAGGTCTATTATATTACTCGAATGAAGGGATGCATTGAACGTGTCACCCATCTGTGTGTTATTTACTTTCGTGTGCCTATGGATACATTGACAAAGTCCTCACGGATGCCTCACTTAAAGAAAAGAAGCATGTCAGGATCGGTCAATAATTCGATGCTGCACTTCGTTTTCTTGACCATTGCGTCCCAAGATAATTAAAGTGCCGTGTAATAAAAGGCGGGATCCAGAGAATATGTGGTCGTACATAGACTCCGGAACTTCTCGAAAACGTCCGCAAGCAAGGGCACGTCTGTGTCCATGTAAAGCCGTGCGTACTCTCCTAAAGTGGAAATATTGAATTCCCGTCAGACACTCACGGCATGCTCATACCCTGCACTCGTTATGGCGTCGCCTGTGAGGTTACTGGAGAATGCAGTTGTGTCGGGTAGCCTGGTTTCGTTGAGTTTCGCCATACTGTCCACATACTCGTATGGGAAAATCCACTTCCTAGTCGCAAGTTGAAACTTTTCCTCGTTGGGAAATGCAGCTCGAGTGATGTGCATATCCCCCGAGAGAGAGTTTTAACAAGTTTCTGGAGTGGTGTCTGCATAAAACGTAGCGTATCAAGGAAGCGGAGCGTAATTCTTGGCGTCATTCATTTGGAGAATGAAATATGCTTCTGGACACTCTCAGGTAGGACACTTACCTGATCTTTCTCCAAACCGAAATCTTCCAAGTGCTCAAGTAGAAAGTGAGCGTCATACCCACTTAAATTGTGGAAGAAAACGGGTATGCGTCTAGGTAGCTGGTACTTCAAATTGCATTCGTCGTGAGCTGCTCCACAGATCTTCCTCGTAAGATGACAGTGGAACCAACGAGGAGTTTCCGCCTTTGTCTAACGGCAGCCCACAAATATGACAATAAGTGGTGTTACTATACAAATCTTCATTGCCCTTCGATTTGGTCTTGGGTACGTTGCCACTGTAAATCGTATCAACCTCCCATGAAAATTTTTCAAGCTCAGTGAGCAACCAAACTGCGGAATTATCCCCGATGTAAGATTTGTATCGGTTAAGGTTAGGGTCATATGACGATACAATTTGGTACGCTGCTACATGTGGTACGTGTTTTTCTGTAAAGGTGGCGTGTGAGGCTGGAGGTTCGCCTTCACAGCGGGTCACAGGATCGATGAGGCATTCACTACAAACGGGTATCACTCCTGGTGGTGAGCATTTTTAAACTTTATGAATTTGTTTTCCTCAATAGGCATAATAACACGTACCGGATCCTTGGAAGCGCAGTCTAGTAGATGAGTAGCTAATAACTTGTCTGAGGAGAAATAATTGAGGCACCTTAAGCAAATACGTTTTGGATGACGATTAGTAGATAGTTGGGATGAAAGGAACCAGGACATGTTGAAAGACGTGCGCTTCATTCACCATTCAGTGCTCGCATTTCATATTTCTAATCCCAGCATTCTGGTACTCGGTAAAATAATAATCCAGGTAATATTAATTATTTCTATGGGTTGCCTGATTTATTTGACGATTTTTACAGTTTGTCTCACACTGATCTGCGAGAGGAGCTTGGCGCCAGGAATTTTCTTTATTTATGGGCGAGGGCAGCAGTCTTCCTAGCAGCCATGATGGCTTCCCGTTTCCCATCCTTTTTCCGATCGCCAGGGTAGCACGTGGTGTCGTTTGGAAGATCAGTAGTGGCCAAAGTTTCTCCTGTTCTTAGTTCCCCAACCTGCCTTACCAACCTTGTAACCGCTATAAATTATACAAATGGTACATCTCGGTGTGATTGACACAAAAGTCTATGACATTTTCTTGTATCATGTACTTTATTTTTGTATTATTAAAACCTAATGTTCGTAGGATAAATACACTCCTGGAAATGGAAAAAAGAACACATTGACACCGGCGTGTCAGACCCACCATACTTGCTCCGGACACTGCGAGAGGGCTGTACAAGCAATGATCACACGCACGGCACAGCGGACACACCAGGAACCGCGGTGTTGGCCGTCGAATGGCGATAGCTGCGCAGCATTTGTGCACCGCCGCCGTCAGTGTCAGCCAGTTTGCCGTGGCATACGGAGCTCCATCGCAGTCTTTAACACTGGTAGCATGCCGCGACAGCGTGGACGTGAACCGTATGTGCAGTTGACGGACTTTGAGCGAGGGCGTATAGTGGGCATGCGGGAGGCCGGGTGGACGTACCGCCGAATTGCTCAACACGTGGGGCGTGAGGTCTCCACAGTACATCGATGTTCTCGCCAGTGGTCGGCGGAAGGTGCACGTGCCCGTCGAGCTGGGACCGGGCCGCAGCGACGCACGGATGCACGCCAAGACCGTAGGATCCTACGCAGTGCCGTAGGGGACCGCACCGCCACTTCCCAGCAAATTAGGGACACTGTTGCTCCTGGGGTATCGGCGAGGACCATTCGCAACCGTCTCCATGAAGCTGGGCTACGGTCCCGCACACCGTTAGGCCGTCTTCTGCTGACGCCCCAACATCGTGCAGCCCGCCTCCAGTGGTGTCGCGACAGGCGTGAATGGAGGGACGAATGGAGACGTGTCGTCTTCAGCGATGAGAGTCGCTTCTGCCTTGGTGCCAATGATGGTCGTATGCGTGTTTGGCGCCGTGCAGGTGAGCGCCACAATCAGGACTGCATACGACCGAGGCACACAGGGCCAACACCCGGCATCATGGTGTGGGGAGCGATCTCCTACACTGGCCGTACACCACTGGTGATCGTCGAGGGGACACTGAATAGTGCACGGTACATCCAAACCGTCATCGAACCCATCGTTCTACCATTCCTAGACCGGCAAGGGAACTTGCTGTTCCAACAGGACAATGCACGTCCGCATGTATCCCGTGCCACCCAACGTGCTCTAGAAGGTGTAAGTCAACTACCCTGGCCAGCAAGATCTCCGGATCTGTCCCCCATTGAGCATCTTTGGGACTGGATGAAGCGTCGTCTCACGCGGTCTGCACGTCCAGCACGAACGCTGGTCCAACTGAGGCGCCAGGTGGAAATGGCAT
The DNA here is from genome assembly GCF_023864345.2 of Schistocerca serialis cubense. Taxonomy (NCBI): domain Eukaryota; kingdom Metazoa; phylum Arthropoda; class Insecta; order Orthoptera; family Acrididae; genus Schistocerca; species Schistocerca serialis. The sequence continues at coordinate 858,578,706 of NC_064640.1, read as the reverse complement.
GGCAAGCCGTTCCACAGGACTACATCCAGCATCTCTACGATCGTCTCCATGGGAGAATAGCAGCCTGCATTGCTGCGAAAGGTGGATATACACTGTACTAGTGCCGACATTGTGCATGCTCTGTTGCCTGTGTCTATGTGCCTGTGGTTCTGTCAGTGTGATCATGTGATGTATCTGACCCCAGGAATGTGTCAATAAAGTTTCCCCTTCCTGGGACAATGAATTCACGGTGTTCTTATTTCAATTTCCAGGAGTGTAGTATACGCATTTCTGTTTACGTAGTCAACCGACAGTACACGGCGTACCGAGCTTATTGCCTACAATGACGGGGCGGCCAAAGAATGGCAACGAGCCGACCAGAGGACTGAAATCATTAGACGTGTACAACGACGTGGTGTCATAATCAGCTGGTACCGAAAAAAGGAATGTAAACGGTTTTGGGTTGTCAAGAATGTGTAATACGCTTTACGTGAATTGAATACAACCAGTCTGTTTCTCAACAAGTCGATAACGAAGGTCGTAGTAGTAATGACAAGCTAATATCAAACACAGTGTATTTCCATTAGTGCAAATTCAATCAATCACCAGGTAGATAGTTGTGCATTAATTACAATCAACTGTTTCACCTTTTTACGACAATGCCATAACGAATACTAAATTCACATTATTTTCCTTCTGTACAACAACGTCGTAACGAAAAGAAAACCCATTACTTCGTTTCCTCTTACATCAATACTACAATAAATGTTCGAAATGACCATCATTCGCTTCTGCACATGCTTCATTACGGCGAACCCAGTTTCGTCGCACTCGTTCACACACATGCACATTGGCCTTTATGGTATTGGCAGCATCTAAAATCTTCTGCGTCAATTCGTCCACATTATTTACTGGCTCAGCATAAACAGGTTCCTTCATATGGCCCCAAAAGTGAAAATCCAGTGGATTTAAATCAGGGCTGCGTGCTGGCCATCGACGTGGACCCGAACGCCCGATCCATCGTCCTGGAAATCCACTATCCAAAAATCTTCGTACTCTGTGACCAATGTGGGGTGAAGCACCATCGTGGAGGAACCACAGGTTATGACGTATGCCTAACGGAATGTCTTCTAACAACGTTGGTAGCAATGTTTCCTCTAGAAACGTTCTGTAATAGCTACCAGTCAAACGTTCAGGTAAAACATAGGGCCCAATAATGTAATTATCGAGCATACCCGCCCACACATTTAGGAGCAAAATCGTCGCTGAAAATGTGTTGCCACTACGTGGCGAGGATTGTGTACACTCCGCGTTATGGAAATTAGTTATTCTGTCGCGAGTGAAACACGCTTCATTTGTGACGAGTATTTTGTTGACAAAATCATGCTGCGCACTGTGTAACAAAAACCACTCTGAGAATTCACGTCGTGGAGGGAAATCATGTTCTTCCAGTGCTTGTACACGTTGAATGTGGTAAGGCTGCAGACGCTCCTCTTGCAAAGTGCGATGAACGACAGTGTGCGATATACCCACGTGGCGGGCGATGCTTCTAGTAGTCTGAGAAGGATCCTCCTGGAAGCGGTCCAGAATTCTTTCCTCAGCTTCCAATGTCCGATCGGCGAGTTGTGGGCCTCTGCCTTCTGCGCGGGGCAGTAAAGAGCCAGTATCTCTCAATCTAAGGAAATTAAATACGTACTCGTCAGTTGTATTCTGTCATGATGGAACAAAAACGGAAAGCATATCAGAATAGAAGATACGTTTCGCATACGGACGAAAATTTACAAAGGTGCAGATAACTACAGTACTTTATTAAGATGTAAATGCATAATAATCGCATACAAGTAGAGAATTACAACGATACAAACCTTTGGTGCACAGCAGCAAAGCCGGCCAGAGTGGCCGAGTGGTTCTAGGCGCTACAGTTTGGAACCGCACGACCGCTACGGTCGCAGGTTCGAATCCTCCCTCGGTCATGGTTGTGTGTGATGTCCGTAGGTTAGTTAGGTTTAAGTGGTTCTAAGTTCTAGGGGACTGATGACCTTAGAAGTTAATTCCCTTGGTGCTCAGAGCCATTTGAACCACAGCAGCAAATGTCTTACATGCAGGAAGTCGTCGTTGTGGGAAGCTTTCTCGATAAATTCGTACAGATGCCCTCGCAACACCTTTTGCCTCGCCATAAATTAAATGCATATCGCATAGTTCAGGTATAGTGAATTTCCTTTCCATCCTAACAGTTAACAGAGTTGCTATGACATCTGCACAGTTTACTCGCCTACTGTCGTCGCTCGGTGTATTACAATGACGCAGCCACTCAGGACGCAGTTGTCTATGTGTTTACGATTTACGCTCGCGATGTCAATACGCGCAGCGCGTAATAACAGGAACCGATTGCTTACGTACGTGCACGGCCAAGTATCTACTTTTCCAAAACCATTATGTTGGGACGAACTGTTTTTTTCTGGGACAACCGTAGGAAAAACGCAAACATGTTACTAGACTTTTTTGTCAAGCATTGCGAGATGTGCCATCTGTATAATTTTGGCGCCTTATACCGTTTACACCCTGTATTCGGATGTCCAGATGTAGAATTCTGCTGAGTACTTTAGCTGAGCCTTTCACTTTCTTCTCTGAAAACTGGCCGAACATAGCACTCAAGGTGGATTTACAAAACCACTCGGCGATTGATGTGCTCTGCGTTTCACGCCATCCCCGCCCCCCCGTCTCTCCGACGCCAGACTCAACTTTGGGGGGGGGGGGGGGGGTACGATAATTCAATGCAAAGCACAGCACTGCAATTAATGGCGGGATACCGCGTATCATTGACTACTTTGAGGAGAGCTCTGTTTCCACGACAGGAAGGCATGCGCTTTGAAATCCAACAGGATCGCGGTTCCCTCCTGCCGGGTTTTCGATCCTAGTGGACGAGATTCGCTCCTCAAAGGCGTCGGCAATCACCGAGTACTGCAATTGCGGTGTGGTGACATGGTGTAACCGACCTGATGTCTTTCACTAAAGGGCCGGTGCAGAGAGCTGCCTCTAGCCACAGGGTCTTCATTAACCCTTTCGTGAGCCGTGTGAAACATGCTTCCCACTACAATGAACTCGATCCTAGTCCCGTGGGATTCATAGTTCCCACCTCTGTACGGTGCTACCACCTAGTGAACAGTATAGGGTACTACTTCCAATGGGAAGTTTCCGCCGTTTTTGCTGTACCTTCGCGCAGAGGCATTGTATAGTAGCTGAGTGTTGCCCTGTAGAGGAGCCTTTCACTGCTGTTTGCGTGACGTATTGTGATTTTTTCCTCAAAGCTATGTTGTTGTTGTTGTGGTCTTCAGTCCTGAGACTGGTTTGATGCAGCTCTCCATGCTACTCTATCCTGTGCAAGCTTCTTCATCTCCCAGTACCTACTGATCCTACATCCTTCTGAATGTGCTTGGTGTATTCATCTCTTGGTCTCCCTCTACGATTTTTACCCTCCACGCTGCCCTCCAATACTAAATTGGTGATCCCTTGATGCCTCAGAACATGTCCTACCAACCGATCCCTTCTTCTAGTCAAGTTGTGCCACAAACTTCTCTTCTCCCCAATCCTATTCAACACCTCCTCATTAGTTATGTGATCTACCCATCTAATCTTCAGCATTCTTCTGTAGCACCACATTTCGAAAGCTTCAATTCTCTTCTTGTCTAAACTATTTATCGTCCATGTTTCTCTTCCATACATGGCTACACTCCATACAAATACATTCAAAAACTCAAAGCTATAGTATAAGGTAAATACTTTTGATTTACCCAAATTTATGAAGGAAAACGTAAAATTGGAACGAGGAGAATTCCAGTTTGAAACAAAAGGAGCCATTTCTGCAGTAAAATAGATGGATAACCGTCCAGTCGCTTTCCTGTCCTCAATTGATGACCCATGAGAAACAGCCACAGTGAAAAGGAAAAACAAGGATGGTAGTAGTACAGAGATTTCTTGTCCTGCAGTTGTTGCAGAATACAACAAAATAATGGGTGGTGTCGATACGTTTGATCAATTACGACAAAGGTATGCTATTGGCAGACGTTCTGTAAAATGGTGGCACAGAATATTTTATTTGCTGGTGGACGTTACTGCAGTGAACAGTTTTATCCTGTGGAAAATAAGTAAAAGAGAAAGTGGACAGCATGATCAGCTCACATACAGGATCCATCTAGCCAGACAATTGATCGCTGGCTTCTCATCCCAAAAAAGGCGTGGACAAAAACCTGTCCTCCTGGCAAAAAGGGGTAAAGTACCTGAAGATTTTCGTCATGTGGCTGTAGGGGAGCATCGACCCATTTTAGAAGAAACCTACTGGACGTGCCGTCATTGTAGTACCAAAGCTGCGGAAAAGAGCAGTCGCTGTGTTTGTACATATTGTCAAATACCACTTTGCATGGACCCATGTTTCAGAAAATTTCATGGCAAGTAATTGTGAATAATCATTGTAACAAGAGAAGTAAATTTATCAAATAAATATGACATATATTGAAAAATTTGTCATTTAACTCCAAGGAAGGGCAATGGGAAGAATACTTCCCACCTTGTCATGTGACCTCACTTTCATAGTTGGAGCAAATTTGATATTCTGTATGATAAATATTGCAAGTTTACCGTCTTACCTCCTTGCCTAGCGACGCCAGATGAAAGTTGATGCGATCAAGCCCTGAATCAAAATTGCGCAACGGATAACTGGGGAGACGAGCTTGAAGGCGCTTCCTAGAGAGCGTCTTTCTGCACGTTACTAAGCAAGGGGCTGGAGGGCTCACACGCTGATGTGTGGGTCCCTGCATTCTATAGCTTTTATTTTAAATAAATTCCTTTAACTTGACTTCTTTGTGATTTTTAAGGTATGTTAAAGATTGATGACAGTTGATTTCCTACTTATTTTAAGCATTATCACACGACTTTACACCGATAGCAGCAATTGTTTCAGTTTACAGATATTACAAATTTTCAACTTATAGCTCGGGTATATTATATAGGAATCTGCACGCACTTTTCTACGGGCAAGACGGAATTGCGTTGGCCAAATGTATACCACGGAAGCCTCCCAATATTTTACATAGGACATCCACTACGTGAGGAGGATAACAGGCAAACTGGGGACCAGATACTTTAACACAGAGGGTCAAATTCCCGGAATGAAACGAGCACATTCATTACCTTACACAATATGAAGATGGAAATAAAAGAATTAGTACAAATATTCAAATACCTCTCTTCCATGCGTGAACATTGAGACAGAAGCACTGAGGGCACGTCTGCTCACGTACCCGTCTTCTGTAACCCCCCGAATATGGCGGGCACCCGGAGGTCTTCCTGGGCCCCGGTGGAGGGGGTGGTCGAACCACTTGGCCGTGACCAACCTCTCCACCCCAAATCTAGTGACACTGGAAATTCTTTGACTTTTACCTGCCTGTGCTGTCTCTCTGATCCCCTAACCAGGAATAAGGTTGGCACTACTATACTACAGAACTACTTCCCAACAAAGATTTGGCCACGCTTTACGGAAAGGTGTGAGGAGGATTAGGAAAGTTCATGTGCAGATTCGCATTCACGTACAAGAAATGCATAATACACGACACATATAAATACGTATTATGAAGCCTGACACATTTCTTTCCACCCGTCCACATGGGTTCTGTTGCACCCGCGGCCCGCCGCGTCGTGTAATAAAATTGGCTGCGGAGCCGCCTCTGTTTCTATTTCCCGGTGCGAGCGAGCAGTGAAACCTGCTGCTTATAGAGCGGAAACTACTGTACCGTTTCAATATACTTATCTGTTAACTACTATCTGCTCTCCGTTCATTAAAAAAAAAGCTGCTCAATAAATTTGCCCACGAAAGGGTTAATACTATTATGACTAGAACTAGTTAGTACGCGCTGTGCGTCGCATGACGGCACAGGAAGAGACGCCTGTGAATGGAGCCGCTGTGAGAAAGCGCCGGCCCGAGGAGGCCTGAGCGATGGGGTAGCGGCCGTTCCCCAGTGAGAGTAGCCCGGAGTGGGGTCGTGCGCAGCCGTGGCCGTTGCGGAGGCCGCTTCCCGCGCGGCGACTAGCGGTGCCCTTATAGGAGATGCACGCCTTTCCGGACGCCGCTTTGATGAGGGTGTCACCGCCGCCGGTACGCGTGAGAAGCCACGTTGAGGCCCGACCGTTGTAGAAGAAGAATAAGTATAGATAAAATAATAAGTACATTGTTTACCGCTGCTGGAGTGGTGAAAAAATAAATTCTAACGATTACACATGTTTATAAGGAGAGTGAGTAATTACCTTTTTCGCTCTGGCTCTAGGGCATAAACAATTCGTCAGATGACTCCACCGCACCGTCAAAAAAATCATCACAACCGTCGCATAGGAGTGATTTATCTTGTTGATCGTTCAATTATTTTATCTTGGCGTTTCGCGCATGCCCGCCCAGACGCTGGAGATTGCTGCGTTGCCAGTTGTCGCGCCAAGAGAAGCAGCGCCGTAGTATATTCCGCAAACCTACGTTTAGGGGGGAGCGCGCAGTTTATGAATTAAAGCCACCACGGCCGCATTAACCCTTTCGCTGCTACAGAGACGTGCTCCCCGCATTCCGTCCTGTGCGCGATTTTGTCATCATTGCATTGCTCGCCTGTGCAGACACATGGTGTTTCGACTGCTTTGTCACACTTTATCATTCGATTTCACAAAAGCTATTTGGCACACAAATTTGATTTTTACACATCTTCTTGACTGATACCTTCCCACCATAAATGACTTAATTTTGTTTCGATGTTCGACGCAGTCGTTGTGCAGCATTAGATGTAGTAGACCATTGCACGAAATTTTGAAGTGTTTGCAGAGGTAAAAGTCCATAGCGTATACATTCTGTATGGTCGATTTTAGTTGCTACTAGAAATTTCAAAAAAATACATTCAAACGAATAAAATTCATGAAGTAAGACACTTCGATATTGTTTTTAAATAAAGAAATTATTAAGCACCGAACAAGGTTTGAACTCAGAAGCTTTCACTTATTAGACACACACTTTAACCACTACTCTAACACAATTCGTCATTCAATAGAACTCCCGGAGCACTTTAAAATGTCACGCAAAATACTGACAAACACTGTTGGTATGACTATGAATTACTCACGTTTCGTCGAAGTACGATAGGAAATAAACGATTACCACTGTTCTTTATTGCTAAAAAGCGGTTAGTGAGAATGATACAAACACCTCTGCGTGCTATCGCCTGAATTAGGAGGCTTATTGCTTGTTTGGTTTAATTAATTAATAGAATATGAAGCAATTGGTATAAAGAATGCTTTTTCCAAACTTTCTATAAAACAAAGTCCGCTATCAAGACATTGCTTTTGTTCAATTACTTTATTTATGACTGAAAGTTTCTAAAACTGAAGACACTCGTCCGTGCTCTGCACTGCAGTCGAGCTCTGGCAACGTCGTTCTCTGTTCATTGGCTGACTGTGTATTGTGACGTCAGATGCGCAGAACGAACCTAAACTCGGCCCCCGTCGTAAATGACACGCACTTTAGCACAAACAAGATGTACAAATAGATTTGTTAGAGAAAAAAATTTCTTGTACTACTACTGGCACTACTATTAGAGATAAGTAATCTTTTCTTTTTTTTTAAACCTACAAGTATGCTGCCTGGTCATCTCATTATTTGCTTGAGGCTGCTCCTGCATCCGCTGCCTAGCCACCAAATCCAGATTGTCTAGAGCTCTTCCTGTAACAGGATGAGAGACAATTTTATTTATTTTGAATGCTTAGTTACACTGAAACATCACACACATGGATATTTTTCTCTACACTTACGTGAGTGATGTTCTCAGTTATCTACAGCTGGGGGCTGAACACGATGTTCTAGTGCAGGAGCGCTACGTGTAACAGCACCCTGCACTGCCCCCAGCTCGATTTGAATTTCCGTTAAGTGATATAGAAACAAACCAAAAAAAGTATAAAATAAGAGAAACTTTTGAATGGCTAATATAAAAGAAGAAGAAGTACAAATTAGAATGACAATTATACTCAAAAGGCAATTCCGATCTCGCATCGAACACAGGAGGCTGGACTTCTGGAACCTGCTGCGGTCCAGCCTGCTCCTCACACTCGAGGATAAAATCCACGAGTTGCACTATAACAAGGAGATATAATTAATAAGGGGAATTTAACAAAAACTCGAAAATTCACACTCAAAATAGAAATTATCTACTCACTTGGCAATCCCATATCCTGAACTCTGAGCCTTTTGCCAGTAGACTCTGAGGTGTTGGTGTTAACTCTCTTCATCTTTGAACTAGTAAACGAAATAGCAACCACACAAAGACACACACGAACGAATGCAGGAACGAACAACGGATGAGTGAGAAAGAGTGCTGGAGAGTCATTCCTTATATAGATGTGATGATGTAGTATCACGTGATCTCAGCATGAACCAATGGGTGTTGAGCATTTTGGGGATGGACTCACTAGCACCCCTAGTGACTGAAATCTGAACTAGTTAGATGCTTCCAGTACCCTGAGGAGAGCTGAGCCTACGATAATTTATGGATTTACAGCGAAATAATTCGCAATACGAGTGAAGATGCTATTTGGAATACACACCATATGATATTGAATTCAGCCTTTGAATCTGAAGTCATTATGCATGTATATTAAGAACTTGTCTGAGGAGGAAGCAATTAGATATATTGTCGATCAAGGATTTATTGCATGTCGCTCAAAGTCTGTAAGCTTAGTGATTTTTTCGAACATATTTTTCGCACGTGAATGCTATATGCATGTAATTCTAGGTTGCTGGTATTTAGACTAGTGTTTGTTAGATTTAGTTTAGCTTCGTAAACTCTGAAGCAATTCATTTAGAAAGTCATGAGATGATAAAATAGATAATTTTTTAGTATTTAGGAATCGTGTACAGCATAAAAGATGAAATTCTGGGCTATTTTGGTAACCAGTTTATGTTACAGTATAATTTTTTGTATGGAGACATCAAGAAAGCAAACGTTAAGTATTTGTGGGACCCTATAGAATTTCCGAGAGTTCTACTTCGTTCTTATTTTTTACATAGTGATGTGCCTTGAGATCTTTGTTAGATGCATGATGCGTCAGCTACATATGACATGTGCTCCGTTAGAATCGCTAGCAGATTTCTTATAGAACATGTTTTGTGCCGTCAGTATGCACGTGCGGGCTAGACGGTGCAAGGCCAGTACGCACACACAGGGTAGATGCTGTGACGTCAGTATGCATGCGCTCAAAGCCTATACACGTCAGACGTGCTCTGTTAGAATCGCTGGAGAGAGAAAGCGGTCGAACAGATGAAAGGGATGACAGCACTCTCTGGTGGTGGTAGCGAGTACTAGGCCTGGACCTCGTGGTGAACACGCTATTTGCCACCATCTTGGATAACGCTACTTGCATCATCAGCTGACATCACAGCGACCATTTTGGATTACGTTATGGAATGGACGACAGCGCCCTCTGGTGGTGGTACTGTGTATTAGGTCAGTTGGGCTCTGGACCTCATAGCGGACATGCTGGATGTCGGTAGTGGCTCAAATTGTTTAAATAAAGACTGGTACATGATTTCGACAGGTGATGATTAGCAGGCATGTTTGCAGAGTCTTTTAGTGGTATGCATGTCTGTAGGCTATGTGGCGTGACCCAAAGCATCTCAGGGCGTGTGTTTTGTACCAGTGTAATAAATATACTCCAACCCTAAATAAATTGTTCCAAAATAAATAAAATACACTCCTTCCTCTCTCCAGCAGCCCAGTGCAAGCTGAGTCCTTTTCCCACCAATTTCTAGGAAGACGTGGCGGTCGGGTGACTTGGGTTAGTGGAGGTGTCCTATTTTCCAGCGATTTTCTTAAGTTAGTAGAGATAGCCCAATTGACCTATCTCCCCTCCAAAATTCAAACTTCCCGGTAACTCCCAGGAAGAGGTGGTGGTCAGATGACTTAGGTTAGTAGAGATAGCCCAAGTGACCTATTTTCCCACGATTTTCTTAGGTTAGTGGAGATAACTGTGGTGTAATGTATTATCCTGTTGGAATTTGAACTTTCTACCAGGGGGGCATGGCAGGGGGCGTGGCACTTTCCCACCAAAAGCCGCCATCTTGGCTAACGGTACTTGCATCATCAGCTGACGTCACAGCCGCCATATTGGATGATGTCATGTGATATTGCTAAGTCTACATGCCACCATCTTGGATGACATCATCACCGCCATCTTGGATACATCTGGCTACAATGGAGATTGGGGTGACGACTGCTTTGTCCCCCTACTCTTGGGATCTGCCATGTAAGCATGCTCCAGTTCAACTGACTCACTCCTTCACGCCAGCAATCTCCAGGCACCAATCTATCCTTTATACAACTATGGGTTATCACTGTCAGCGATGCTGCTGAGATGTAGCAAAGGGTCGTAAAGACAGATTTGATCCTTCTAGTACAGGATGAATCCACCAACTAACTGTTTTCAAAATTCATGTGAAACAAGAAATTTTGAAAAATAAAAAAATCCCTCAATTACTAAAAAAAAAAAGGAAATTTCTCACTCACTTAGAATAACCGAGAATGGCAGTGGTGGCCTCATTGCTTGGCAACGTTACCTTTGTTTTCTGTAATCCAAATTTATACTTCACACAGACTAAATTTAACCATCTCTATATTTTTCTGACATTTACACACATATATTCAATGTCACAACGTACAGACTCACTCAAAGAGGATAATGTCATATTGAAGATTACATTTAAGCCGATTTCAAATTTCATGCAATATAAAAGTCCTTGCTGAAAGACAAATACATAGCAACACAATTTTAAGAAAGTTCCATACCACAAGATTAAGTTCCATTTCGTTTCAGTCCACTTCCAAATTAACAAAATGTAAAAGTACGGGCTGAGAGAGAAATGTATAGCAACATCTTTCTCAAAATTCTGCAGAACTTTTTGGCGTTCATGGTGGGTTGATAGAGCAACAAGTGATAAATGTTTTGAAGAAAACAAACAGTCTTAGCTGCAAAACAGGCTTTATTATGTTACGTTTTGGCAATCAGATGATTCCATGCCTTAAGCAATTTGAAACCCGTTATCGGCAAAATATGCAATAATAAAACCTGTTTTAGAGTCAAAACTCCTTTTTCTCTTGAAAGTAAAATCCTTCACATCACATTTGGAATTTTTTTTCAACCAGATAGCTCGAGTTAGGTGAGTATTTAATTGAAAAATGGTGTTTTGTATAACATGAAATCTATAACTGAATAAAATTTACCAAACTGCCCATGTTACAGAAAAGCATTTTAAATTCAATAACATGATCAAGATGTAAATATCCTAGTTCGCTACAAAGAGATAAAGAAGAAAAAGTACTAAAAACATAAAACAAAGATTACGTGAGAACATCTTTACACCATACGTATAAACGCACGGGGAGACTCTACTGCGATATCACACACGATATATGTCCACCTTTATTCGCTGTGAGGCGCCACAAACTCACTCTCCTCGTGTGGCGCCCTAGTACAGCAGTGCTTATGCAATGATGAGCCAAAACATTACGACCACCTGCTTAATAGCTTTTTTGTCCATCTTTGGAACGAATTGCGTCACTGATTCTGCGCACCAGGGGTCCCACAGTTTGTTGTTAGGTTTATGGAGGTACGTGGCGTTAGATATCTAGGCACATGGCTCGTAATTCGCGTAAATAACGGACCGCTGATTTGCGTATGCGGTGATAGCTCCAAACAGCGACACAGACGGGTTCCAAAGGATTTACAACAGGTGAATTTGGTCGCCAAGACATCAACATTCACTATAACGCTTCTCAAACCACTGTAGCACGGTTCTGGCTATGCGACACTTCCAACTATATTGCTGAAAGATGACAGGAAGGGAAAGCATGAAGGGATGCAGGTGCTTCGCTGCTGTCACCGTGTCTACAAATACTACCACAGGTCCCACGCAAGCGCAGGAGAATGTCTCCCATGGCATAACACTGCTCCCAAGAGCATGCATCCGTGACACGATGCACGTTTCTAGCAGCCGTTCATCTCGATGACAGCGTTTTCGGAGACGACCATGGACCTAGTGCAGCAAAAATGTGATTCACCCCAAGAGCTGACATGTTTCCATTGATTGATGGTCGAATCCCGATGGTCCCATGCCCGCTGCAACCGTACTTAACAATGTTGTTGGGAACATGTGAATCCATAGGAGTGGTCTGCTGTGGAGCTCCATGTTAGCAATGTATGAAGAACGATGTGCTGCGAAACACTTGTGCATGCACCAGCATTGTGCTCCTTCACCAGAGATGAGTTGATAAAAAGTGCTGGTCCTGGCTCACCTGGCTTGGTCCTGGTTGTTACCCCAGGACTGACCCAAGTTATTCAGGACTGGTACTTACACTACTGGCCATTAAAATTGCTACACCATGAAGATGACGTGCTACAGACGCGAAATTTAACCGACAGGAAAAAGATGCTGTGATATGCAAATGATTAGCTTTTCAGAGCATTCACACAAGGTTGGCACCGGTGACGACACCTACAACGCGCTGACATGAGGAAAGTATCCAACCGATTTCTCATACACAAACAGCAGTTAACCGGCGTTGCCTGGTGAAACGTTGTTGTGATGCCTCGTGTAAGGAGGAGAAATGCGTACCATCACGTTTCCGACTTTGATAAAGGTCGGATTGTAGCCTATCGCGATTGCGGTTTATCGTATCGCTCGATCCCAACGGCCTCGTATCACTAGCAGAGAGTTGACAGCCATCTCATCCGCATGGCTGTAACGGATCGTGTAGACACGTCTCTATCCCTGAGTCAACAGACGGGGACGTTTGCAAGACAACAACCATCTGCACGAACAGTTCGACGACGCTTGCAGCAGCATGGACTATGAGCTCGGAGACCGTGGCTGCGGTTACCTTTGACGCTGCATCACAGACAGGAGCGCCTACGATGGTGTACTCAAAGACGAACCTGAGTGCACGAATGGAAAAACGTCATTTTTTCGGATGAATCCAGGTTCTGTTTACTGCATCATGATGGTCGCATCCATGTTTGGCGAAATCCCGGTGAACGCACATTGGAAGCGTGTATTCGTCATCGCCATATTGGCGTATCACCCGGCGTGATGGTACGGGGTGCCATTGGTTACACGTCTCGGTCACCTCTTATTCGCATTGACGGCACTTTGAACAGTGGGCGTTACATTGCAGATGTGTTACGACCCTTGGCTCTACCCGTCATTCGATCCCTGCGAAACCCTACATTTAGGCAGGATAATGCACGACCGCATGTTGCAGGTCCTGTACGGGCCTTTCTGGACAGAATATGTTCGACTGCTGCCCTGGCCAGCACATTCTCCAGATCTCTCACCAATTGAAAACCTCTGATCAACGGTGGCCGAGCAACTGGCTCGTCACAAAACGGCAGTAACCACTCTTGATGGACTGTGGTATCGTGTTGATGCTGCATGGGCAGCTGTGCCTATACACTCCATCCAAGCTCTATTTGACTGAATGCCCAGGCGTATCAAGGCCGTTATTACGGCCAGAGATGGTTGTTCTGGGTACTGATTTCTCAGGTTCTATGAACCCAAATTGGGTGAAAATGTAATGACATGTCAGTTGTAGTATAATATATTTGTCCAGTGAATACCCGTTTATCATCTGCATTTCTTCTTGGTGTAGCAATTTTAATGGCTAGTAGTGTATTATCTGCTGTACTCCCAAGGTCAAAATCACATATTTTCATTTAAAAACACATTTTTAGCATCATTTACATAGAAAAATTAATAAAAACGAATATTTTCTCGTTTCACATTCACCAATTATGAAATAATTATTTGTTTCATACAAAAGGTGAACATAAGAAAACAAATTTAATACTTTTTTTTATAAAAGGTCAACATAAGAACGTAAATAAAATGAATTGTGGTGAATGTAAAAAGTAAACAGATAACTGAATTCATTATCAAAAGGTTCAAAAACCTTCAGTGACATCTGAAGGAAACCCCCAGCTGGAATTTCTCAACTTCTCTATTTTCTCATCTTCTCATCCTCCGTTTTTTTTTTCAGGTCCTTTTCAGCGACTTCCTAGTAGCTGCTCTTCTTCTGAATCTGTCACCCGTCGTTTTTAATTGGGCAGAGCTCCTTCAGCAGCATCTTGATGTTCGATGATCCCCATTACTTGGGCAACCAGCCCACTCCTGGCCTGGGGCATTTCAGGAGCAGTTGCTTTCGATCGCAGCTTGTATATATAGCTGGTATACAAGAGACAAAGTGCATTCTAAAAATGCTATTTGAGACACGCGCATCCACCTCCAGTATTTCAACAAAGGCTTAATCAGTCTTATATCAAACAATTAAATATTATATGCGAAGATAGGAACTCACGAGATCAACGGAAATAGCGCATGACTTCACTGCCATTTGCATTTATTTTAATACTTGATAACAGACCAAGAAAATTTCGCGTGTTGCACTTGACAAATAATAGCACTAGAACAATAATAAACACCTGATTCAGTTTTCTGCATTTAGTTAAAATTCAACAGGCGAACACAATTGAAGTTCTCCCATAAATATAAATATGAGCGTAGGTGCGTTAAAGAACTGGTTATGAAACAGTCACTTATAACATCAAGGCAGACACACCCCATTTAAAGGGAAAATAATTAGCAAGTTTACACAATGACTGTAACATTAAGGTGAATAACAGGAACGTACACCGTCCACACCTTACGGCGACAGTTTACCTGCACTAAGTTCCTTTCTTTACAATATGACATAAAGTACAGCTCAATAGTAATAAAAAACATATATAAACATATATATATATATATATATATATATATATATATATATATATATATATATACAGGGTGTTTCAAAAATGACCGGTACATTTGAAACGGCAATAAAAACTAAACGAGCAGCGATAGAAATACACCGTTTGTTGCAATATGCTTGGGACAACAGTACATTTTCAGGCGGACAAACTTTCGAAATTACAGTAGTTACAATTTTCAACAACAGATGCCGCTGCAAGTGATGTGAAAGATATAGAAGACAACGCAGTCTGTGGGTGCGCCATTCTGTACGTCGTCTTTCTGCTGTAAGCGTGTGCTGTTCACAATGTGCAAGTGTGCTGTAGACAACATGGTTTATTCCTTAGAACAGAGGATTTTTCTGGTGTTGGAATTCCACTGCCTAGAACACAGTGTTGTTGCAACAAGACGAAGTTTTCAACGGAGGTTTAATGTAACCAAAGGACGGAAAAGCGATACAATAAAGGATCTGTTTGAAAAATTTCAACGGACTGGGAACGTGACGGATGAACGTGCTGGAAAGGTAGGGCGACCGCGTACGGCAACCACAGAGGGCAACGCGCAGCTAGTGCAGCAGGTGATCCAACAGCGGCCTCGGGTTTCCGTTCTCCGTGTTGCAGCTGCGGTCCAAATGACGTCAACGTCCACGTATCGTCTCATGCGCCAGAGTTTACACCTCTGTCCATACAAAATTCAAACGCGGCAACCCCTCAGCGCCGCTACCATTGCTGCACGAGAGACATTCGCTAACGATATAGTGCACAGGATTGATGACGGCGATATGCATGTGGGCAGCATTTGGTTTACTGACGAAGCTTATTTTTACCTGGACGGCTTCGTCAATAAACAGAACTGGCGCATATGGGGAACCGAAAAGCCCCATGTTGCAGTCCCATCGTCCCTGCATCCTCAAAAAGTACTGGTCTGGGCCGCCATTTCTTCCAAAGGAATCATTGGCCCATTTTTCAGATCCGAAACGATTACTGCATCACGCTATCTGGACATTCTTCGTGAATTTGTGGCGGTACAAACTGCCTTAGACGACACTGCGAACACCTCGTGGTTTATGCAAGATGGTGCCCGGCCACATCGCACGGCCGACGTCTTTAATTTCCTGAATGAATATTTCGATGATCGTGTGATTGCTTTGGGCTATCCGAAACATACAGGAGGCGGCGTGGATTGGCCTCCCTATTCGCCAGACATGAACCCCTGTGACTTCTTTCTGTGGGGACACTTGAAAGACCAGGTGTACCGCCAGAATCCAGAAACAATTGAACAGCTGAAGCAGTACATCTCATCTGCATGTGAAGCCATTCCGCCAGACACGTTGTCAAAGGTTTCGGGTAATTTCATTCAGAGACTACGCCATATTATTGCTACGCAAGGTGGATATGTGGAAAATATCGTACTATAGAGTTTCCCAGACCGCAGCGCCATCTGTTGTTGAAAATTGTAACTACTGTAATTTCGAAAGTTTGTCTGCCTGAAAATGTACTGTTGTCCGAAGCATATTGCAACAAACGGTGTATTTCTATCGCTGCTCGTTTAGTTTTTATTGCCGTTTCAAATATATCGGTCATTTTTGAAACACCCTGTATATATATATATATATATATATATATATATATATATATATATATATATGTGTGTGTGTGTGTGTGTGTGTGTAAGCGTGATTAAAAACTGGCAGAAAAACACTAAATTGGAAACTGACAAATCTATACTCAAAGGAGCCGCAGTCCATGTAAACACGCAACTTAATGGCTACCTAGAGTAACAAATTAAGAATAGCATGCTTATAGTTTGACTAGAATAAAGGAATAAATAACAGATACACAGCTTCTGACGGCCGACAAACTGTGTTGGGCTATTGAACAGTGATTATTTTAGGCTAGCCACAACATACGCTAAGCAGGTTAGCGGCGTACTTAAAGACAAGCGCCGAGCAAGAACCCTGGTCAGAAGGTTATGGAGCTAGTACTAAATTACAACTAACTACAGTACTGAAATCAGCTGAGTACAGGTTGACCATTACCGATGTGGCGTACGATGGATAGTCAATAGACTGAACACTCAGCTGAAACCCAAGTATAATGCTGAGGGCGAAACCCCCAGCCCAAAGCATGTATAGCGCAAACACCTAGTTTCAGAACAAAACAACCATGAAACAACAGAATGATATTGCAGCTTGCAGTACAAATGCCAGAGACCATTAATTTTTTGAGATCGATACCGGTTCCTACCCTTGGTTTTGGAGTTTCTAGGAACGTGTCAAACTCACTGTCTTTGCTCGCCACTACTGCTTCGCTCCTTTCTGCTCTGAGTGTTTTCATGTCACTCGCATTTATCGTTTGGTGTGTGGCTAAGTTTCCCGCGCTTTTCTGTGCAATGTTATTCTCAAAGGAAAATTCATTCTCGACAGCGCTCAGTTCTTCCTTCCATACTATCCTCTTTTTTCCTTTTTAATTTCTCTCAATGACAAAAGCTGTTCCTCTTCGTCTACATTCAACTGATAATCGTACACATCTAAGACATTTTCCTTTTTATCTTATCTTTCGACAATTTTGGCTCCATTTTTTTTCAATTTTAAGTTATGATAAGCTTCGTGAATATTACTAGATATCTTTAAATCTTACATTTTCTGAAATATTACTTTCCGTCACACGCACTTTCAATCCCAACCTCCCCTATGGTGCACTGTTAAACAGGAATAATTTTTGCTAACAGCCCACAGTAACTTGGGACACATACATTGTATATTTTCTGCTGTTGCTGGCTGCTGTACTGCTGGCTAATGTTCGTTGTGATGTGCCATCTGCTTGATATCTTTTCTCATTCTGTAGTCGGCTCCTTCATCTTTCTTGTAGCGGTTGTTCCGTTGCATCCAAATGTTTGAGAACTATTCTTGCACTGTTTCCTTTGTGCCTACGATCGCCTCCGAAGACTGAACAATCCCGATACGTGACCGGTTAGCGAATGTAATTTTTGTGTCTTATTTTTCTGTCCACTCCTGCATCCGATGATTTAAACAGTTCACTGCTGTCACGTGTCGCAAAATGTAAGCCACCCCTACTATTTAATTGCTTTATTAGTGAATATATTTAGTAAATATATTAGGGGAATTAGGCATCGAACATTAATAGCTAGCCCGTTATAGAGGGTGAACTAACTTCAAGATAAACGAGCCGATAACTAATGTTCACACCGTAAGTCTACGATTCATGCCCTGTCTAACGTGGCACACCGTTCTATGATTCTGTTCCTCCCAAAATACAGGGTTATTACAAATGACTGAAGCGATTTCACAGCTCTGCAATAACTTTATTATTTGAGATATTTTGAAAATGCTTTGCACACACAAAAAAAACCTCAAAAAGTTTTTTAGGCATTCACAAATGTTCGATATGTGCCCCTTTAGTGATTCGGCAGACATCAAGCCGATAATCAAGTTCCTCCCACACTCGGCGCAGCACGTCCCCATCAATGAGTTCGAAAGCATAGTTGATGCGAGCTCCCAGTTCTGGCACGTTTCTTGGTAGAGGAGGTTTAAACACTGAATTTTTCACATAACCCCACAGAAAGAAATCGCATGGGGTTAAGTCGGGAGAGCGTGGAGGCCATGACATGAATTGCTGATCATGATCTCCACCACGACCGATCCATCGGTTTTCCAATCTCCTGTTTAAGAAATGCCGAACATCATGATGGAAGTGCGGTGGAGCACCATCCTGTTGAAAGATGAAGTCGGCGCTGTCGGTCCCCAGTTGTGGCATGAGCCAATTTTCCGCGGGCTACGCGTGAAACTTGCCCGCACGCGTCCGGCCGTTTCTTCGCTCACTGCAGGCCGACCCGTTGATTTCCCCTTACAGAGGCATCCAGAAGCTTTAAACTTCGCATACCATCGCCGAATGGAGTTAGCAGTTGGTGGATCTTTGCTGAACTTCGTCCTGAAGTGTCGTTGCACTGTTATGACTGACTGATGTGAGTGCATTTCAAGCACGACATACGCTTTCTCGGTTCCTGTCGCCATTTTGTCTCACTGCGCTCTCGAGCGCTCTGACGGCAGAAACCTGAAGTGCGGCTTCATCCGAACAAAACTTTATGAGTTTTTCTACATATCTGTAGTGTGTCGTGACCATATGTCAATGAATAGAGCGACAGTGAATTTATGAAATCGCTTCAATCATTTGTAATAGCCCTGTATTTAATTAATAGTGAAAAGGTTTACTGTGTGGACACTTTTGTACGATACAGTTATTTCATTCCACTTTAAATTCAAATAACACGTCCCTACTGGTTCAGATTGCATTCACACTATTATTGCAGCCTCTCATTTATCAAGCGCTTGTTTGAGTTTACAGTTGCCGGATCATTACTATACGATCGTATTTTCATTACGTAACAATTCTTGTGGATACTAAAAGTATGTGCTTCAAAGTTCTAATTTTCATCAGACATACGCGTTTTACTCGCGTTTCAACTCTGGTGCGACTATCTTAAAATCTTTCACTTTTATGAGTGAGAGCGATGAGCGTAGCCACTGGGGATCTGCCTCCGGCGCAGTTGACTCACTCCCTTGCGCCAACGATCTCCAGCCTCTAACATCTCCCTTCTCGAACGATGAGTCATCCCCGTCAGTGATGCCACTGAACTAAAGCAAAGTAGCGTAAGGGCACCTTCTCTTCTTCCTGTTTAGGATCGATACCTCTACCCTTACAAAGTTCGAGTGCTGTCTGTTAGGCGACAATATACATCCACAGAGATACTCCGCAAGCTACCTACTGTGCGTAGCGGAGGGTGGGTACCACTGCTCGTCATTTCCTTTCCCGTTTCACTAGCAAACAGAGCGAGGGGAAAACCTCCGTACGAGCCATAATTTCTCGAAGCTTATCTTCGTAGTCCTTATGCGCAATGTATGTTGGCTACGGTAGAATCGTTCGGCAGTCAGCTTCAAATACCGGTTCCGTAAATTTTCTCAGTAGTGTTTCTCTAAAAGAACGTCGCCTTCCCTTCAGGGATTCCCATCTGAGTTCCCGAAGCATCTCCTTAACACTAACGTGTTGTTCGAACCGACCAGTAACAAATCTAGCAGCCCGCCTCTGAATTCCTTCGATGTCTTCCTTTAATCCGACCTGCTACGGATCCCAAACTCTCGAGCAGGACTGAAGAATAGGTCGCACCAGCGACCTGTATGCGGTCTTCTTTATCATGAAACACTTTTTCCTAAAATACACCCAATAAACTGAAGTCTACCATTTGCCTTCCCCACCACAGTTTTCACATCCTCGTTCCACCGCATACCGCTTTGCAACGTTACGCCCAGATATTTAAACGACTTGACTGTGTCAAGCAGGACACTACTAACACTGTATCCGAACATTACAGATTTGTTCTTCCTACTCATCTGCATTAACTTACATTTTTCAACATTTAGAGCTAGCCACCATTCATCACACCAACTAGAAATTTTATCTAAGTCGTCTTGTGTCTTCCTACAGACATTCAGCTTCTACACCTTACCGTACACCACAGCATCATCGACTAAGAACTACAAACTGCTGCCCATCACGTCCGCCAAATCATTTATGTATATAGAATACAACAGCGGTTCTATCTCACTTACGTGGGACACTTCTGGCGATACCATTGTCTCTGGTGAACACTCGTGACAAAAAATTAAAACACCTTCAGCCGTCCTTATGATTTTATTTTATTTTGTCGATACCAGTTTCAACGCTTCATTGCGTCATCTTCAGGCTGTTTTTGATGCGGTACAGGTTGATATGATAGTTGGAGTGCTGAAACATTACCTGCGTTTCCAGTAATACTGGCAACTGATGGGTTATGCATATGATCATATCAACCTGTACCGCATAAAACAAAATCATAAGGACGGCTGCAGGTGTTTTTATTTTTTGTCACGAAAATAAACGGCCGTCGTTCCAGAGACCTCCTGCTAAAAGGATGGACATGCAAAAGTCTGATGAACATTCGCCGTCGAGGGTTCTACTACTTAAGAAGTCTTCGAGTCACTCACATATCTCCGAACTTATTCCATATACTCGTACCTTCGTTAACGGACAGCAATGGGGCACCTTCCCAAATTCTATCCCGAAATCTACAATACTGGCCATTAAAATTGCTACACCACGAAGATGACGTGCTACAGACGCGAAATTTAACCGACAGCAAGAAGATGCTGTGATATGCAAATGATTAGCTTTTCAGAGAATTCACACAAGGCTGGCGCCGGTGGTGACACCTACATCGTGCTGACATGATGAAAGTTTCCAACCGATTTCTCATACACAAACACCAGCTGACCAGCGTTGCCTGATGAAACGTTGTTGTGATGCCCCATGTAAGGAGGACAAATGCGTACCATCACGTTTCCGACTTTGATGAAGGTCGGATTGTAGGATATCGCCATTGCGATTTATCGTATCGCGACATTGCTGCTCGCGTTGGTCGAGATCCAATGACTGTTAGCAGAATATGGAATCGGTGGGTTCAGGAGGATAATACGGAACGCCGTGCTGGATCCCAACGGCCTCGTATCACTAGCAGTCGAGATGACAGGCATCTTATCCACATGGCTGTAACGGATGGTGCAGCCACGTCTCGATCCATGAGTCAACAGATGGGGACGTTTGCAAGACAACAACCATCTGCACGAACATTTAGACGACGTTTGCAGCAGCATGGACTATCAGCTCGGAGACGATGGCTGCGGTTACCCCTGACGCTGCATCACAGACAGGAGCGCCTCCGATGGTGTACTCAACGACGAACCTGGGTGCACGAATGGTAAAACGTCATTGTTTCGGCTGAATCCAGTTTCTGTTTACAGCATCATGCTGATCGCATCCGTGTTTGGCGACATCGCGGTGAACGCACATTGGAAGCGTGTATTCGTCATTGCCATACTGGCGTATCACCCGGCGTGATGGTATGGGGTGCCATTGGTTACACGTCTCGGTCACCTCTTTTTCGCATTGGCGGCACTTTGAGAAGTAGACGCTACATTTCAGATGTGTTACGACCCGTGGCTCTACCCTTCATTCGATTCCTGCGAAACCCTACATTTCATCAGGACAATGCACGACCGCATGTTGCAGGTCCTGTACGGGCCTTTCTGGATACAGAAAATGTTCGACTGCTGCCCTGGCCAGCACGTTCTCCTGATCTCTCACCAACTGAAAACGTCTGGTTAATGGTGGGCGAGCAACTGGCTCGTCACAATACGCCTGTCACTACTCTTGAGGAACTGTGGTATCGTGCTGAAGCTGCATGGGCAGCTGTACCTGTACACGCCATCCAAGCTCTGTTTGACTCAATACCCAGGCGTATCAAGGCCGTTATTACGGCCAGAGGTGGTTGTTCTGGGTACTGATTTCTCAGGATCTATGCACCCAAATTGCGTGAAAATGTAATCACATGTCAGTTCTAGTATAACATATTTGTCCAATTCTGCATTTCTTCTTGGTGTAGCAATTTTAATGGCCAGTAGTGTAGAAATTTGGAAACTGTGTGTCGTCCTTCATCCATAGTTTGCAATATATCAAGCGAGAAAAGTGCAGTCTGAATTTCGAACGAGCGATATTTTCTGAAACCATGCTGATTCGTGGGCATGATCTTCTCAGACCAAGAAATTTTATTGTATTTGAACTGAGAATTCTGCAGCAGATGGCAGTTAGGGATACTGATCTGTAATTTGCAGTTCCATTCTTTTACCCTTCTTATATACTGGAATTACCTTATCCAGTCGCTTGGGACTTCATGCTGGGCGAGAGATTCGTGATAGATGCAAGCTAGGTAAGGGGCCAGTACCGTCGAGTACTCTTTGTAAAATCGAACTGGGATTCCATCCGGACCTTGTGATTTATTTGCTTTCGAATCTTTGAGTTGTTTCTCTAAGCAAGAAATGCCTATTATTATGTCAGCGATACGGGAGTCTGTCCGATGGCCGTATGCCAAGTGGTGGTATGTTTGTACGATTCTCCTGTGTTAACGATTTCTTGAACTTGGGCTTTCGTTTTCTAACTACAACTGTCACGCCAGACGGGTCAAGAATTTTCTCGGATTCTTTGCCAGATCTTTCGCTAAAGTGCGACGGTGGCAGTTACTGTATGCTTCGCGAATACATCTTTCCACAGACGCACGGATCTGTACTGGCTTTGCTTGTCGTCATTTACGCGTTCTCTTTTGCACCAAGAGTGCAACAGCATCTGCTTCCTCAGCATCTCAGCATCTTCCGAATTTCGTTATTAAGGGGGGTAGGACGTCAAACGGGCCGTCTTGGAGCAGGAGAGACGCTACAGGACATTTTCATTTCCACTGTCTACACTTTTACGAATAAATTCATAGAACTCTGTCAGCATGACCAGGAAGGATTCAGGATTCACAATCATAGTAGTGGAAGTTCAAAAAATTTACAAAATAAATTTTTTTTGCATGTGAAAATTCATCTTTTTTCACTCCTATTGGCTGCGTTTGTTGCTATAGGTACACGTTTCTTCATAAGTAAGAGAGATTCTTCAATGAATTTTGCACAGCATACAAACCATACTTACAGGTGTATGAAACTCTAGAAATTATTTAATTTATGAAAAAATGAATGTGCTATTACATATTAAACTTCATGCTTAGGTAAGTATGTTTTGTATGCTGTGCAAAATTCATCTAAGAATCTCCCTTACTTACGGAGAAAAGTGTACCTATAGCAACAAATGCAGCCAATGGCAAGTGAACAAAAGGTGAAATACAAATATAAAAAAATAAATGATTTTCTTATATTTTTGAACTTCCACCACTATAAGGGTAAATCTTGAATCCTTTCTGATCATTCTGACAAAGTTTTATGAATTTATTTTCAAAAGTATACACAGTGGAAATTGAAAATTCCTGTGGTGTCTCTCCTGCTCCAAGTCGTCCCGTTTGTCGTCCTACCCCCCTTAAACAATTGTCGGTATTGTCCATCCTGTATCCACTAGGCACATAAATCTACAAACCACGACTTAAAAGCTGCTTAAACTTTGCCCATAATTCCTCCACGTCCATCTTGCAGGAACTAAGTGACGCCAGTTCACTGTCTAAGTGAGATACTAACGACTGTTTATCTGCACTATCAAGCAGAAACACTCTCCTAATCTTCTTGATTGATTTATTAACATTCGTAACCATAGTTGCTTAAACGACATCATGATCGCTAATTCCCAGTTCTATACTGACATTGTCGATAAGATCCGGCCTTTTTGTAGCTACAGTCTCTAGTGTATTTCCATTGCGGTTGGGCTGTCGAGCTAGGTGCTAAAGATAGTTTTCAGAAAACATGTTTGATCTGAATATTTCCGCGCTGCTGACTGTAGACTTTCTTTGAATGACTCTAGAACTGCCGCAGTGGAGTCGGGTGGCCGCAAAAAGCATCCGACAATTTAGTTTATTTCATCTACAGCTGTTACACTCGATCAGATAACTTCACTGCCACACTCAACTTCTACCTCAATAGAAACAATATTTTTATCAACTGCAATGAACATCCCTACTCCTATGGCCTCCAGTCTGTCTTTTCGATATACATTCCGTCACCCTCTTAATGTCTTACAGCTTTTCACTTTGGGTTTCGGTCAGTTCTCTGTCTCAAGAACAATTTGAGCGCAAGAACTTTCCTAGAGGGCAGTAAATTCGGGAACTTTATTACGAATGCTTCGACAGTTTACTGATAAAATTTTGACAGTCAAAGTGTCTTTATTCTAACGCAGTTTGGCTTCCCTTTCTGCGTATAGACTGGCGAGTGTTCATCAGAGCACCTCAAACTACCGTCGATCCTAAAAAACCCTCATGTGCACTCCTCAAGTACTCTGCTATCCGAATAGCTGGTTCCTTTGTGTAGTACACCCATGACCTATCAACGGGAGTCCTTCAAATCACCAGACGATAACGCATGTCTAGAAACCTACAACCAAGACCGTCACAGAATCGACAAAGCCTTTGGTTGAGACCCTCCTCTTGGTTCCAAACAGAAGGACACAGATCAACTCTGCTAACAGTGCTGCAAATAGCAAGCTCTGTTTGCACCCCACACAGGAGGCCAGCAGTCTTCGCCAGCCCCCCAGCCGCCTGTATCAGCTGAGGATGGCCTCGGAACCCATGCGACAGGCAACGTTGGTGTCAACGTGAGCCACAACTTGCAAACGACTGCATCCTACACGGTCGATAGCCGTAGGCAAGGCCGCGTCCATACCTCGGATGAGGCCCTCGGCAGATATCCCGTGCGCACATTAGCTTTCTTTCCAGTCCTGAACGCTATCTGCCTAAGGGGCTCCATAACGCACTTAACATTGGAGCTCCCGATAACTAGTAAACCCCTACCCCACCCCCGTGTGCCTACTTGAACCCTGCTGAAGGAGCGACCACCTGTCCACTATCAGTGTGAATGGGCGAGTCCAGATGGCCCGTCTCCACATTGGCCATCCACCGCAAGTCAAGCGAACGCGCCTCTCACCCTGCAGTGAGGACGGATCCACCACGTTGGGTACGCTACAAAGTGCCTCGGAAGCAGAGCCCATGGGCACAACAAACGACCCGCGCCACCATCTCCGCCACCGATGCACCCTGAGGCAGCAGCCTTTAGGTGACTGACCGTAGCCAAAAGCACATTCAGCGCTCCTCCTGCAAGCGCATACAGCATGCACACATTCCAACCTTCCTAGAAAAACTAACTAAAGAAGTGAACTATAAAAGCAGACAGAATCCTAGACATGCAACTTGCTACTCTACTTATGTGTCACCAATGTTCGATGATGCCTTAATGAGCTATGTAGCTGGTTGTTAAGTAAGCAACTACACTACTGGCCATTAAAATTGCTACACCAAGAAGAAATGCAGATGATAAACGAGTATTCATTTGACAAATATATTATACTACAACTGACATGTCATTACAGTTTCACGTAATTTAGGTGCATAGATCCTGAGAAGTCAGTGCCCAGAACAACCACCTCTGGCCATAATAATGCCCATGATACGCCTGGGCATTGAGTCAAACACAGCTTGGATGGCGTGTACAGGTACAGCTGCCCATGCAGCTTCAACACGATACCACAGTTCATCAAGAGTAGCGACTGGCCTATTGT
Source organism: Schistocerca serialis cubense (assembly GCF_023864345.2). Lineage (NCBI taxonomy): Eukaryota > Metazoa > Arthropoda > Insecta > Orthoptera > Acrididae > Schistocerca > Schistocerca serialis. The sequence goes on along the minus strand of NC_064640.1, from coordinate 858,552,732 downwards.
GACGAGCCAGTTGCTCTGCCACTATTGACCAGACGTTCTCAATTGGTGAGAGATCTGGAGAATGTGCTGGCCAGGGCAGCAGTCAAACATTTTCTGTATCCAGAAAGGTCCGTACAGGACCTGCAACACGCGGTCATGCATTATCCTGTTGAAATGTAGGGTTTCCCAAGGATCGAATGAAGAGTAGAGCCACGGGTCGTAACACATCTGAAATGTAACGTCCACTGTTCAAAGTGCCGTCAATGCGAACAGGAGGTGACCGAGACGTGTAACCAATGACACCCCATACCATTGCGCCGGGTGATACTCCAGTATGGCGATGACGAATACACGCTTCCAATGTGCGTTCCCCGCGATGTTGCCAAACACGGATGCGACCGTCATGATGCTGTAAACATAACCCAGATTTATCCGAAAAAATGACGTTTTGCCATTCGTGGAACCAGGTTTGTCGTTGAGTACCCCATCGTAGGCGCTCCTGTCTGTGATGCAGCGTCAAGGATAACCGCAGACATGGTCTCCGAGCTGATAGTCCATGCTGCTGCAAACGTCGTCGAACTGTTCGTGCATATGGTTGTTGTCTTGCAAACGTCCTCATCTGTTGACTCAGGGATCGAGACGTGGCTGCACGTTACAGCCATGCGGATAAGATATCCGTCATCTCGACTGCTAGTGATACGAGACCGTTGGGATCCAGCACGGCGTTTCGTATTACTCTCCTGAACCCACCGATTCCATATTCAGCTGACAGTCATTGGATCTCGACCAACGCGAGCAGCAATGTGGCGATACGATAAACCGCAATCGTGATAGGCTACAATCCGACCTTTGTCAAAGTCGGAAACGTGATGGTACGCATTTCTCCGCCTTACACGAGGCATCACAACAACGTTTCACCAGGCAACGCCGGTCAACCGCTGTTTGTGTATGAGAAATCGGTTGGAAACTTTCCTCATGTCAGCATGTTGTAGGTGTCGCCACCGGCGCCAACCTTGTGTGAATGCTCTAAAAAGCTAATCATTTGCATATCACAGCATCTTCTTCCTGTCGGTTAAATTTCGCGTCTGTAGCACGTTATCTTCGTGGTGTAGCAATTTTAATGGCCAGTAGTGTATTTCGCTACAGGCTGAATGAATGCACATTCACAAAAAAGAAGAAAAAGTAACCCGAGACAGGACGTTTTAAACAGAAAAACAGGCTCGAAATGTAATAAATATGCTACGAGGAAAACATAAAAAAAGATGAACACATAAGTTGTCACTCTGTAGCGGTATGTCAGCATTGAGCTGGAGCCTGACAATGCTGAACAATCTCAAATGACTTCTAGAAGTAAACTAACACAGCCTCAAACTGGATATCCTTACCAACAAGCATCCGTATCACCTTCACGGACAGAGTGCTATGACGTTTTCAAGATCACTGTTTGTGCAGTTCTTGTTGATTGCTATACGAAAAGTTTTACGAAAAGACCATAATACTCAAGCATTAAACATGTTCGGTGGTTCTAATGCGAACTGACGTTAGCATTATCAAAGAAAACACATACAATGTTGTTCAAAGTGCCAAGCTGGTTATTTTTCAAGAATGAACCCCTATCTGGAAGCGTATAAGTTAGTCACTGTGGAGTGTCAAAGTTTGAGACCTCTGGTGTCATTAAGGGCAGAAGAAAACCAAGTGAAACTTCACAGGTTGAGACGGTTCAAAAACATCGCTCGGAGCACTATGGGACATAACGTCTGAGGTCATGAGTCCCCTAGAACTTAGAACTACTTAAACCTAACTAACCTAAGAACATCACACACATCCATGCTCGAGGCAGGATTCGAATCTGTGACTGTAGCAGTCGCGCGGTTTCGGACTTAAGCACCTAGAACCGCGGCCGGCGTTGAGAAGGTATGTGATGCAGTTTTAGTGATTACAAAATCGAATGAAATTAACATAGAATTCGACAGTATGGGGGCATTTATCAGTATGACGTTGCACCATCTCTGGCCTGGATGTATGTACTATTTACTGATTCTGTTGAGAAGGGTCTCATGAAGCCGTTGCATGCTCCCCTGAGGCAACCTGGCTAACAGTTGTCGTATATGGTTCTTCGTATACTGGATGCTGGGAATGGGATGGTGTCTATGTCCCTGCTGGTCCGACACATGTCCTGTCCAGGACAGAGATGGGGATTTTGCTGGCCACAGGAGTACACCAACATCACACAGACGTTCTATTATAGGCCAGGATGACTGATTAGGTAGCATGTACGAGGAACCAGTCCCTCAGCCACCATGGAATCATAAATGCAGTAACAGCACCAACATATTTTTTCAGCAGAATTCATACAGCTAAAGCAGTGTCCCAGTGGTGTGCGGCGACCGTGCGTGGCAGTAGCTGCCTAACTCAGCATGTGTCAAAGGGAGACAGCCACCAGCGTAAGAGCGCCAGACCAGAAAGGAGGCCACAGCGACGGGACGATGACAGCTTCACGGCAGGTTTGTGGCTTAGCAAGATCCCCTCGCTTCTAAACTGATACTGTTATTAGTCAGCTTAGCCGCGAGTCCGTAGAGGGTGGTATCTCTGACGTACAGTATAGCTGGTCAGCATTTCCACCCGGAATTTGTGAGTGTAAGTCGGACCTCCCTTGATCCGCCCTGGTGGGTCGTGTCGTCGGATTTCTTCCTACCTGTGCGCGGTGCAGCTCTCGTAAATGTCGTCCCGTGCAGATTCTTCATTGGGGCACTGGATGTCTCTGTCGGTGGAAGCTAATTATCTGAAATTGCTGTCGATCAACTTTGGGGTATCTATTTACTCGAAATTAACATTCAGAATGCCGTAATATCACTTTTATTCCTATTAGATCAATAATGAAACACTCATGTCACAAACTACTCGTAACCGAGAGCATGGCTACCATCGAACAAGACACGAAGAGCTCTTAACGCCGACTGCCGGCTTTGGCGCGCAGTCCGTGTCTCTTACTAGTTTTGTCACAGTTCTTGGATTTCCGATCAAGTTCGTACTTACTAAGATATGCATTTGTTAATGAACGGGTGTGAATTTTAACGAGGCAAAATTATGATAAATAGTTTTAAACATACAGAGGCTCCTCCTAGTATTCATGTTGTCATAAATGGCTTTAATTATTAAATATAAATCAACAAAATAGGTGAATTTGGCGCCGAGATGGCGGTACTTCCCGTCATGAATATTTCCCAGGCTGACGCTTGTTGCAACGGTCCAGCGCCGAGCCCCACCCCACTACGCGCGACATATGGTCGCTTCGTCACCTAGACAGCCAGCGTGGGAAATGCTCTCCGGCTCATGGCCGGCTACGGACTACAGCACTTCCTAACTATCGTGAATACATCAATAAAAGACAATAATTTATTAAAACTGGTAAAAATGTCTTCCTCACGTAAGAGGCACCTTACAGGCTGTGTCATGTGGGCAGAAGTCATACACAGTGGCAGCAGTTCCACAGGCAGGCCAGACACACCATCAGGTGTGAATGCACCAGCTAACCAGCAGCTCACAGTGACTCAGGTTCAGGAGGCACCCAAGCACAGACTGTAAAGCAAAGGTGTCTTGGAGGCCCTGAGGAGTCGCTTGATGCAAGCCAACAGCAACCCCATCTCGGAGACAAGGTTCAGGCGCCAGTGGCATCAGTTCTAGGTGCAGCCCATAGACCGCTGGCTAGGAACAGCAGCTGCTAGTTTTAAATATAGTGGGGGCACCACGCTGGATTGAAAGCTGGTATTTAGGTGTCCCTGGTGTAAGCAACAGTTGGCAAAAATTTCTGCAACGCTGGAGCAGTTGTTATTTATATGGGCTCTCCCCTATGATACACTACTGGCCATTAAAATTATACACCACGAAGATGACGTGCTACGGACGCGAAATTTAACCGACGTGAAGAAAATGCTGTGATATGCAAATTATTAGCTTTTCAGATCATTCACACAAGCTTTGCGCCGGTGGCGACACCTACAATGTGCTGACATGAGGAAAAAAAAATAGTTCAAATGGCTCTGAGCACTATGGGATTCAACATCTGAGGTCATCAGTCCCCTGGAACTTAGAACTACTTAAACCTAACTAACCTAAGGACATCCATGCCCGAAGCAGGATTCGAACTTGCGACAGTAGCAGTCGAGCTGACATGAGGAATGTTTCCAACCGATTTCTCATACACAAACAGCAGTTGACCGGCGTTGCCTGGTGAAACGTTGTTGTGATGCCTCGTGTAAGGAGGAGAAATTGGTACCATCACGTTTCCGACTTCGACAAAGGTCGGATTGTAGCCTATCACGATTGCGGTTTATCGTATCGCCACATTGCTGCTCGCGTTGGTCGAGATCCAATGACTGTTAGCAGAATATGGAATCGGTGGGTTCAGGAGAGTAATACGGAACGCCTTGCTGGATCCCAACGGCCTCGTATCACTAGCAGTCGGGATGACAGGAATCTTATCCGCATGGCTGTAATGGATCGAGCAGCCACGACGAACCTGGGGTCACGAATGGCAAAACGTCATTTTTTCGGATGAATCCAGGTTCTGTTTACAGCATCATGATGGTCGCATCCGTGTCTGGCGACATCGCGGTGAACGCACATTGGAAGTGTGTATTCGTCATCGCCATACTCTTGTTCGCATTGACGACACTTTGAACAGTGGACGTTACATTTCAGATGTGTTAAGACCCGTGGCTCTACCCTTCATTCGATCCCTGCGAAACGTTATATTTCAGCAGGAAATGAAACGAAATGTCGTGTGATGAGGGCCTCCCGTCGGGTAGACCGTTCGCTTCGTGCAAGTCTTTCGATTTGACGCCACTTCGGCGACTTGCGCGTCGATGGGGATGAAATGATGATGATTAGGACAATACAACACCCAGTGCCTGAGCGGAGAAAATCTCCGACCCAGCCGGGAATCGAACCCGGGCCCTTTGGGTTGACAGTCTGTCGCGCTGACCACTCAGCTACCGGGGCCGGACATTTCAGCAGGATAATGCACGACCGCATGTTGCAGGTTCTGTACGGGCTTTTCTGGATACAGAAAATGTTCAACTGCTGCCTGTCCAGCACATTCTCCAGATCTCTCACCAATTGAAAACGTCTGGTCAATGGCGGCCGAGCAACTGACTCGTCACAATACGCCAGTCACTACTCTTGATGAACTGTGGTATCGTGTTGAAGCTGCATGGGCAGCTGTACATGTATACGCCATCCAAGCTCTGTTTGGCTCAATGCCCAGGCGCATCAAGGGCGTTATTGCGGTCAGGGTTGGTTGTTCTGGGTACTGATTTCTCCGGATCTATGCACCCAAATTGCGTGAAAATGTAATCACATGTCAGTTCTAGTATAATATATTTCTCCAATGAATTGCCGTTTATCATCTGCAGTTCTTCTTGGTGTAGCAATTTTAATGGCCAGTAGTGTATTATGAAAAGGTGCTGCCTGCCTTATGTCAGGCATGGAGCCCAGGCAACGAACGTCACGGCCCAGCATGTGACAACCTCACTCGCCATAGTGGTGTAGTGCTGGCTTTCACCATTCCAGCTCAGCACTATTCTGCCCTATGGATGAGAATTATGCAAGCAGTAAGCTGGGCCAACTGCACACGAGTTTTGGAGTCCATGTGGAACGAACTGTTGTAACACTCCGACTCTCTTCGGAAGATCTAGTCCACTGGACTGCAGACTGCCGTTAACTCTGCAAATTACTTAAACATTACATTAATTTTTTTCCGTTTTTACATTTATATACAATCTTAGACATAAAATGCGGCCGCCAGCCAGCTGCCACAAAGACTCAGGCTGAGTCAGTCAGTTAAGGCAGCTAATAAAATCGGCTGTTCTTAAGTATTGTAAGTCCTGCAATATGCATGATATGGCAGCATTGTAGGATGTGGAAGTCTCTGGAGGAAGTATTGTGTACATCTTGAGGTGTTGTAGTGCTGTATCAGCTTGTGGTCTAGTCGTGAAAAAGCAAAGTGCGAATCCACGCCTTCCTCTATTTTTTAACCACATTTCGGCTCTCTGCTAAAGCTGTCAGTCCAATGAAACCCCGAAGATAATTTACTTCAATTTCTAACTTACCGGTAATGGCAGAACTTCCAGATACAATTACACAAATTAGCTCTCGGCTGCATCAAGGTCAGAGCGGTATACGCTCGAGAGTTTCCTCGCCCTACTGCGACCACCGTCTACCGTCTTCTGGCCACCCACCACCCACCGTCTGACGTCTGCACTGTCGGACCAGGTGAGCGCTACGCAGGGCTGTGAGTGTATTTATCATCTGTCATTTTCTTATTTGAAGTTTTAGTATTTATTGTCCAGTTACGTACTGGAGTTTGCTTAAGCATTTTTAAATAGAGTTGCAAGTGGAAAAAGTCAAAAATTGGCAATCCGTTGTTAGTTTTGGGTTTAATAGAGGCATACACATAGCTGTGGCAGATCTAAACCTCTGTACTGTGTGTGGGAGAAGTGCTTTGGCGTAAAACAGAAGAGTAAATGATTTCCTTGTTTGAGCAAAGATTGTTTTGGAGTTAATGATTTTCACATTGCGAACGTCTTGATAACGGACTTGCGTGATGACCTATGTAACGGAACATCCTCCTCTAGAATTACTTTTCCTCAACAGTAGTTGTCGATAACAGTACTATTTTTAGAATTTTGGACAGGTCAGTATTATCTCAGTTGCTTTTCTGAAAACTTTCTTATAATTTTACACACAATATATTTCAAGCTAAATTTTTTGGAAATGAATTACTTTATTTATACTAAGATGGTATCTGTTCTTTCAGACATGTCGGAGAGAACAGATACCATCTTAGTATATATATATAGTTAAGGCTCACCGGCCACTTGGCCATCTTCTTCTTCTGTGCGAATGCACAAACAGTGCCCGAACTCTTACGGGAATCGGGAGCGCGCCGCGAGTAATGAGTGTAATGGGCGGGGGCACTACGAATATAGTGCGGGACAATACGTTAAGAATGTGGGTTTCGTGGGAGGCGTGCGAGAGATAAATCCCTGCAGTCGCGCTATCCTCTGTGTCCTCGGTGGCTCAGATGGGTAGAGCGTCTGCCATGTAAGCAGAAGATCCTGGGTTCGAGTCCCGGTCGGGGCACACATTTTCATCGGTCCCCGTTGACGTATGTCAACGCCTGTAAGCAGCTAAGGGTGCCGGCACGGTAGCTCCGCGTGCTCGGTCAGATGGTTAGCTACCCTCTGTAATAAAAAACTGAGTGAACGAATCAACAAAGAACCTGAACGGGTGTCATCGGACGTTCGCCACGAACAAATTCATCGACCAATATAGAGCAAAAAAAAAAAAAAAAAAGTGTTCATTTCATTGTAATTTAATTACTTTATTTTCGACGACGATAAGTAAAGTTAAAATTATTTTTTTAGAAACATTTGAAATCATGAATTATTTGGCACACTTAAAATTTATGTTATTAATTACTCAAATTAGTACTATGTACTATGTTTATTTCTGGATTCATTTATGAAATAATAATCGAAATTAATATAAATAGATTTGTCAAGAGACCGAGTGACATGGCGCAATGGTTAGCACACTGAACTCACAGTCGGGAGAAAAAAAAATGGCTCTGAGCATTATGGGACTCAACTGCTAGGTCATCAGTCCCCTAGAACTTAGAACTACTTAAACCTAACTAACCTGAGGACATCACACACATCCACGCCTGAGGCAGGATTCGAACCTGCGACCGTAGCGGTCGCGCGGTTCCAGACTGTAGCGCCTAGAACCGCTCGGCCAACCCGGCCGGCCATTCAGGAAGACGGCAGTTGAATCCCGCGTCCGGCCATTCTGATTTAGGTTTTCCGTGATTTCCCTATACCGCTCCAGGCAAATGCTGGGATGGTTCCTTTGAAAGGACACGGCCGACTTCCTTCCCCATCCTTCCATAACCCGATGAGACCGATGACCTCGCTGTTTGGTCTCTTCCCCTAAACAACCCCTCCCCTTTTATCAAGAAAGATTGTAAACCTTTTGGAATATGGTTATTACCGCAGAGTGAGGTGGTAGTAAGCATGCCTCTGATGTGATTGGACGTATTTTTGTATTTTGGGCGAACAATGTAATTCCGGATTTCTTAATGCGAAAATTCAAAAGACTGTATGATGTACTAAAATGTGACAAAATATATTAACGTAACAACAAAAATTTTGCAACAACAATCTTCAAAATTATTTCTACATCTACATCTACATCTATACTCCGCGAGCCACCTTACGGTGTGTGGCGGAGGGTACTTATTGTACCACTATCTGATCCCCCCTTCCCTGTTCCATTCACGAATTGTGCGTGGGAAGAACGACTGCTTGTAAGTCTCCGTATTTGCTCTAATTTCTCGGATCTTTTCGTTGTGATCATTACGCGAGATATATGTGGGCGGTAGTAATATGTTGCCCATCTCTTCCCGGAATGTGCTCTCTCGTAATTTCGATAATAAACCTCTCCGTATTGCGTAACGCCTTTCTTGAAGTGTCCGCCACTGGAGCTTGTTCAGCATCTCCGTAACGCTCTCGCGCTGACTAAATGTCCCCATGACGAATCGCGCTGCTTTTCGCTGGATCATGTCTATCTCTTCTATTAATCCAACCTGGTAAGGGTCCCATACTGATGAGCAATACTCAAGAATCGGACGAACAAGCGTTTTGTAAGCTACTTCTTTCGTCGATGAGTCACATTTTCTTAGAATTCTTCCTATGAATCTCAACCTGGCGCCTGCTTTTCCCACTATTTGTTTTATGTGATCATTCCACTTCAGATCGCTCCGGATAGTAACTCCTAAGTATTTTACGGTCGTTACCGCTTCCAATGATTTACCACCTATGGCATAATCGTACTGGAATGGATTTCTGCCCCTATGTATGGGCATTATATTACATTTATCTACGTTTAGGGAAAGCTGCCAGCTGTCGCACCATGCATTAATCCTCTGCAGGTCCTCCTGGAGTACGTACGAGTCTTCTGATGTTGCTACTTTCTTGTAGACAACCGTGTCATCTGCAAATAGCCTCACGGAGCTACCGATGTTGTCAACTAAGTCATTTATGTATATTGTAAACAATAAAGGTCCTATCACGCTTCCCTGCGGTACTCCCGAAAGTACCTCTACATCTGCAGATTTTGAACCGTTAAGAATGACATGTTGTGTTCTTTCTTCTAGGAAATCCTGAATCCAATCACAAACCTGGTCCAATATTCCGTAAGCTCGTATTTTTTTCACTAAACGTAAGTGCGGAACCGTATCAAATGCCTCCCTGAAGTCCAGGAATACGGCATCAATCTGCTCGCCAGTGTCTACGGCACTGTGAATTTCTTGGGCAAATAGGGCGAGCTGAGTTTCACATGATCTCTGTTTGCGGAATCCATGTTGGTTATGATGAAGGAGATTTGTATTATCTAAGAACGTCATAATACGAGAACACAAAACATGTTCCATTATTCTACAACAGATTGACGTAAGCGAAATAGGCCTATAATTATTCGCATCTGATTTATGACCCTTCTTGAAAATGGGAACGACCTGCGCTTTCTTCCAGTCGCTAGGTACTTTACGTTCTTCCAGCGATCTACGATAAATTGCTGATAGAAAGGGGGCAAGTTCTTTAGCATAATCACTGTAGAATCTTAAGGGTATCTCGTCTGGTCCGGATGCTTTTCCGCTACTAAGTGATAGCAGTTGTTTTTCAATTCCGATATCGTTTATTTCAATATTTTCCATTTTGGCGTCCGTGCGACGGCTGAAGTTAGGGACCGTGTTACGATTTTCCGCAGTGAAACAGTTTCGGAACACTGAATTCAGTATTTCTGCCTTTCTTCGGTCGTCCTCTGTTTCGGTGCCATCGTGGTCAACGAGTGACTGAATAGGGGATTTAGATCCGCTTACCGATTTTACATATGACCAAAACTTTTTAGGGTTCTTGTTTAGATTGTTTGCCAATGTTTTATGTTCGAATTCGTTGAATGCTTCTCTCATTGCTCTCTTTACGCTCTTTTTCGCTTCGTTCAGCTTTTCCTTATCAGCTATGATTCGACTACTCTTAAACCTATGATGAAGCTTTCTTTGTTTCCGTAGTACCTTTCGTACATGATTGTTATACCACGGTGGATCTTTCCCCTCGCTTTGGATCAATTCAACCATGAGGACCTAAACTGTGAGAATTTCAGCTTCAAGAATCAGACCACTAAACAAGAAGAACTGGAGCCAACTCTACAAGAAAAGCTAAGTAAACTAGGAAGTTTATTGCAATCTTCGCTCCCCTCAAATTTTTCATAAAAGACTTTGCTTATTGTGGACAATAACTGGAATTAGGAAGAAGGGAGGAGATTATATCTGCGACTATTTAACCACCGTGCACCATTTGCATTCAGTAGGCAAAGTTCAGAATTTGGGTGTAGGAATACCCCATGCTCTAATTCAAAGCAACAAAAATCTAAAGGATGACTATCACTGCAGTTTTGCTTGAATATTATCAGTTCGCTCATTGAGCCTTCTTATGTCATATAGTTACTCGTGGCGAATTACGACGCCTTTACGTTAACTTTTTAAGAATAAATTTATAGCTGAATAGAAACAAAAGACATATACCGGAGTAAAGGTCTGTATGAACATAATATTTTGCATCTGGTGGCTTGAAACGGATGTTGTGCACTACGAAATCCTGTCCAGAGACGTGTCCATTGCAGATGGTGTATGTTGCCAACAACTGAGACACCTTTCAGTCCCAGTGTGAGGCTAACTACCGACAAAACTGCATCGCATGTTGCTCCTGCACGATAAGACACTTTACTGCTTTCACAAAAAGGAAACTCTCCAGGAGTTCGTGTGGAAAGTCATCACTCACACACTTATTCTTCTAATTTTCTGCCATCAAAATGTTTACCTTTTTCGCTCCTTATCACAGCACTGTTAAGAAACTTTTGTTTCTGGACGCACTTCCAATCCGGTTTCCTGTTCTAGGCGCTTCAGTCTGGAACCACGCGACCGTAACGCTCGCAGGTTCGAATCCTGCCTCGGGCATGGATGTGTGTGATGTCCTTAGGTTAGTTAGGTTTAAGTAGTTCTAAGTTGTAGCGGACTAATGACCTCAGATGTTAAGTCCCATAGTGCTCAGAGCCATTTGAACCAACCCGGTTTGACGACATCTTAAACTCAGGTCCGGCAATTTCTACAGGTGTCGAATTAGTAAAAAGCCTAAGCACTGCCAGACAGTTTTAGATGATGTGAGAGAATATACTGATGATTAATCTTTCTCAGATATTTGTTATTGTGTTCAATAAAGTAATGTAAAACGCTGTTAAAATATCCACTGTACTAATACATATGAAATACAATGTAACGAGATAATCCAATGACGAAAGTCTACTTTAATAAAACATAAAGTATCTGTAACAAATCCATGCCTATTTCTGCATGAATTGCGAAGATATTACTCACTTTGGACTTAGAAATAGTCTGTGTTTGCTTTCTGTCCTGTATCACACTGAAATAGTATAGAAATGTGGCATTTTATAAAAGAAACTGTTCATTAAAACAAGTATGTCAGCAGAAGTGGATAAAAAGCGTTATTAATTGTGCAGTGTCATAAATTTTTCGCCCTCATGCTGTGAGATACTGAAATCATCAAGATGTCTTTTAATGGAGACTTTCCCTTTAGATTCCCTTATTGATTTTCGATGTGGCTACTTGTAGCGCTGTAGCTGAAAGGCTAGGAATCTAGCCTTCAACGAGATTGCAACCGTGAGAAAGAGTAACGTTCACTCCACTGGCAAACATGTTTTCTTTGAGCTAGCAAAGGGCTGCCGTATCCATCTCTAGGCTAGGGCAGATAAACTGCAATGTGAAAGACGAGATGAGCTGCAATTACCAAATGGAATGACATTCCAGGACTCAAACTCATAAATTGATAACCTATGTCACACCAGAAGTGCAAATCACCAAGATTTTTCGAGTGAAATGACTCGAAAAGTCAAATGAATTTAGCAGAATAATTCTCTGCAATCCAGGATGTAACTCGTCGGTCACAGAGCTGCCAAACTTATTGTACATTCTTTTCAGGATTCAGTTATACTATCAGCAGGAAGATCACAGCCAGTGTGTTCCTTGGGCGGACTTGAAAGTGACAACAGCTTGCATATCAACGATGCACGTGCTGAGAGCTGGAATGTCAGAGATATATGACACAGATTTTTATCCCCAATCTATAATTAGGTTTAGGGACTGGACTGTAGTTATTAATAATATCCATTTGCACAAACTACAAACTAAATATATGAAATCAGTAACTCTAACAATTACTTTTTCTGTCTTAAGCTTTGTGAAAACTGAAAAGTTCATTCACCAGGCGGGATTCAAATGTTTGTAGCATTCCAGTGGTTATACAGTGTGTCCAGAAAAGGGCTCCCTGATTTCAAAATTAAATATGTCGAAAACAAAGATCGATAGAGGAATGCAGTAAACGGTATGTTTATTGTGAAAGCTGTAAGAAGTTTATTCAGCAGTTTGAAGTAATAGCTACAAAAGCTGCTAACAGATGGCGCTGTACGCTGTACAGCTCATACCAGCATACATAAGTGAAATAATCGTATGAAAACAATCTTAGCAAACAATCACATTACAATGTTTTCAAAATGTTCACCATTGGCACTACAGAGGTGGCGCAAACGACGAATGAAATTCTCCATCACATTCCGTAGTGTCTCAACCGAAATGGATTCACATGCCACAGAGATCGACGATTCAAGCTCGTCCAGCGTGGCGGGATACTTCGGGTAGACCATGTCTTTCATTGTGCCCCACAAATAAAAGTCACAGGGAGTCAAATCCGGCGAATATGGAGGCCAATCCATGCCTGCACCAATAAATTTCGGGTATTCCAAAGCAATGACTCGATTCCCGAAGTATTCCTCAAGAAAGCGAAACACTTGTTCGGTCCGATGTGGTCGGGCTCCATCTTGCATAAACCATTCAGTACCTGGTCGATCCTCTAACGCTTGCTGTGCGGCGACAAATTGTTCCAAAATTGCAACATAACATGCACCAGTGACCGTTTCTCGAATGAAAAGAGGGCCAATAATGCCTCTGCTGCATACTGCAGCCCACACAGTAACTTTAGGAGAATCAGGGGTTTCGCTTTACAGCAATATGGCTTTTCGGAACCCCAAAATCTCCAGTTCTGCTTATTCACGTATCCATTCAGGTGGAAGTGTGCTTCATCTGTAAACCAGATGCAGCCAACATCAAATCCTTCACTATCAATCGTTGTGAGCATCAGATTAGCAAAGGCAACCCTTTGTTGCACAGCTCGTACGGGTATGGCCTGGTGCGTTTGAATTTTGAATGGAAAGATGTGTAGGCTCTTTCTCAGTATTTTCTGCGTGCTGGAACGCTTCAAACCAGTCTCAGATGCAATTCTACGAACAGATGACATTGGATTTCGCTGAATAATTCCAGAAACTGTGGCGATATTTTCAGGCGTAACTACGGTTTGCTTGCGGCCAACATGCCCCACTAGATCATCAGTTACGCTGCCTGTTCGTTGAAATTTTGCGAAGAGCGAACGAATGGTTTTCGCATCGGGTCCTTTTGGAGCATTAAATCGTGCTTGAAAACTTCGCCTTGTTGCCGTAGGACTCTCTTCTAACCTGTGGTACTCTAGCACCAGAAAAACGCGTTGTTCAATGGAGTACATGGTTTTAATCTCTTCCTTCGGTACGCTAACATCCTTTCACGTTTCAATAGTGGAACTGATCGCTCTGGGCTTCGGATCACTATTAATGCTAGGCATTACGTATGGCGATTACAGCGCCATCTGTTAGCAGCTTTTGTAACTATTATTTCAAACTGCTGTATAAACTTCTTACAGCCTTCACAATAAACATACCTTTTACTGCATTCCTCTATCGATCTTTCTTTTCGAGATATTTAATTTTGAAATCAGGGAGTCCTTTTCTGGACACCCTGTATTTTTAACGTTATGAGTAGGTAACATACCTTTTGATCGTTATAGACTGTGAAAATATTTTTCTTAAGAACGTTGTCATTGGCTCCATCCCCATAATACGGGAACACCAATGAAAGGATAACCGATTCGAGGGTTGGATTCCCTCTCTTCTTCATCGAAGAGTTTCACTGCCTGGGCTACTCTCAGGGTGCGCCTTCGACGTGGAAGATCCCTGCCGTGTCGTCTGCTTTCCGTCCATACTGCCTGCCGGTGCTCGCCGCCGCCGCCGCCGCCGCTTGGTCGCCGCCTTCCGGTCCTCGCAGCCGCCGCCGCCGTCGCCGCCTGCCGGGGCTAGCCGCCCCCGCCTGGTCGCCGCCTGCCGGTGCTCGCCGCCGCCGCCGCCGCCGCCGCCGCCGCCGCCTGCTGATCGCCGCCGCCGCCGTCGCCGCCTGCCGGGGCTCGCCGCCGCCGCCATCCGGTGCCGCCTGGTCGCCACCATCGCCGCCGTCCTGACCCTGGTCTACGGCCGTCTTCGTCTTCATCCGTCTTCGTCTTTGTCTGTCCCCAGTTTCTGTCCTCTCCTCTTCGTTCTGTTCGTTCTTGTTTCTCTCTCCTGTCATGTCCGCCCCCACCACCACTGTCACTACTACCACCACCGCCATTGTCTATACCTCCCCTTCCGCCGCCTCCACCACTATAACTTGGTGTGCCCAGTCCCACCCCCCTCCTTCCATTCCGCCTCTCCTCACTCTCCCTTCACCCTCTATCTTTGTCGCCCCCTCTCCCGCTTCTTCCTCCCGCTCCTCTAGTTCTGATCCCTTCCCCCCACTCCCCCAGCCTGTCACTGCAGCTCCGGCTCGGGTGGTGGCCCGTCGGGCCACTGCTCACGCCCAGCTCTCCCCGTCACCTTCGCCATCACCGACGCCACTGCCACCGTCATCGTCATCGTCGCCGTCGCCTTCACCGTCACCGTCACCATCTCCAGCGCCGACTCCGGCCCCGGGACCTGCCCCTCCCCGCCACATTCCCATTGTTCCCATCCCCCACACCTCCTCCACCGCCGTCAAGCGCCCCGGTGGCACCCCTGCTTCCTCTGCTTCCAAAAAGGCTGCGCCTCGTCCTCCTTCCCCCACCCATGATGCCATGGAAGTCTCCCCGCCTGTCCCTGCCCCCTCATCCTCCTCCTCTCCCCCTTCCTCCTACCGCTACCTCCTCTCCCGTCCTGATCCCTCTCTCCTTGAAGCCCGGAACCTCACCCTCTTCCTTCGCCAGCATTGTCCTGGTGCCCCCATCTCCCTCCTCACTCCTCGCCGAGATTCTGTTCTCATCTCCTCCCCCAGCCCAACCCTCCATACTGACATCCTCTCCCGTCTCCCCATCACCCGTTTTGGTCCCAACGCCTCCCTTACCCCTGCTCCTTCTCCATCTCCTACCCGCCAACCCCAACCCCCGCGTCGCCCGCCGACCCTCACCGCCGTGATCACGCGGCTCAGTCCGTCGATCACGGAGGAGGAGGTGTTGGCGGAGCTCCAGGCCCATCCCACGCTGGAGGTGCGGGCGGTCCGCCGCATTTTCAACTCGGCCGGCCCCACCCGCCTTATGCGGGTTTTCTCTGAGGACGCCCCCTCCATTGACCGTCTCCTGAAGGAGGGTGCCCTCCTCTTCCACCAGCGGTACAAGGTCGACCCTTCCCGTTCCCCTCCTCAATCCCTGCGCTGCTAGAGGTGTCTGCGCTATAATGCGCACCCCACAGCTGAGTGCCGCGAGGCCCCCACCTGCCCGCATTGTCGGCAGGCGCACTTCCTCCGGCAGTGCCCTAACCTCCAATCCCCTCCCTCCTGTAATACCTGCAATCTCCCTCATCCCACCTACTCCCAAAAGTGTAAAGCCCGACCCCCTCCAACCACTCCTGAACTCACCGTACCTGTCCGTTCTCTGGACGCCCCCACCCCTCCTGGCAGTTCCCTTCGTCCCCCACCCACCGCTGAGGACATCATCCGGTTCCTCACCATCGTCCTCCAGAATGTTCATCCCTTTCAGCGCCCTCACACCCTCCAGCAGATCTCCCTTGCTGCCCGTTCCATCTTCCAACTCAAGATGTATGCCACCTACTCCAACAACCAGGCCCATTTCACCTTCTCCCGTCTTGACACCCTCGTTTAAATCCCAGTCATGGTGCGACAGCAACGTATCCTTTTCAACAACATACGCTCCCTTCCCGCCAACAAAAACCTGTTCCTGCACGCCCTTGCCACCAACCGCGTGGATGCCTTCCTCCTCAATGAAACCTTCCTGCAACCCCACCACACAGTCCACACTTCGCCCTACCTCCTCCACCGCTCCGATAATCCCCTCCCGATTGCGCGTGGCGGAGTTGCCATTGGGCACCACCGCCAGATCCCCGTTCGGCTCCAACCTCTCCTTCCCGACCCCACCGAACACCTGATACTTAGTCTCTTCTTCCCCGGCCTTACCGTTACCTGCGCCACCATCTATGTCCGCCCCAACGCTCCTATTCCCTTCGACTTCCTCTCCCATGTCGATCGTACCTTTTCCTCCTACGTGATCGCCGTCGACCTCAACATCCATAGTCGTTCCGCCGCCCAGTTACGGCGATGGCATCGGTTCCTCTCCACCCTTCAAGGTGACCTCGTCCCCATCCCCCGGCATACCCGTCCTGAATCCAACTCCACTCCTGATGTTATCCTCTCCTCCCCCAACCTCCTTGGCCGCATAACGGTGGATGTCCTGGAGCCTATTGGTAGCGACCATCTCCCTGTCCTCCTCACCGTTTCAGACGGTCGTCGCCCTCGCCCCGACCCTCGTACTGACCCTCCTCCTAAGTATGTCCACGACTATTCCCGAGCCGACTGGAATGCCTACTGGGATACCCTTTCCACCCAGGTCGATAGCCACCCTCTCACCTACCACCACCCTGACGATGTCACCCATGCCACCTCCTTTCTCCAGCAGACCTTGTCTGAGGCCGTGGAGGCCCACGTTCCTACTGTCGCCATCCACCCCCACCGTCCTACCTTACCCCCACAGGCCGTTCTCCTCCTCTGTGAATCCCGTCGTCTCTACCGTGCCTTCCTCCGCACGCGTGACCCGGACACACTACGACGCCACCGGCAACTCCAGCGACACGTTCGTAATTTGCTCGCGGCTAAGAAACGCCGGGACTGGCGACAGACATGCACCCGTTTAAATGCAACCCTACCAATCAACTCGTCCAAGTTCTGGACGGCCTTCCGTCGCCTTACCGGAACTAAACCCTCCCCCTACTATCCTCTTCTCCACGATGATCACCCCTTCCCTGACACCCTTAGTAAGGCCAATCACTTTGCCTCCTACCTCTCCGATGTCTTCTCCATCCCCGACGATCCCCAGTTCGATTACTCCCTCTTCCCGGATATCCGCGATCGAACTGACACCTCTGTCCCTCCCCTCGCTCCTGGTTTTCAGTACTTGGACAACATAGCACACACGGAACTCAATGCCCCTATCACTACACAGGATCTCATTCATACACTCCGCACAAAACGCAACACCGCTCCTGGTCATGATCGTGTCACCTACCGTCACCTTCGTGAAGCTCCTGTCTCTTTCCTCTCCACCCTGGCCAGGCTCTACAATGTAGTCCTGTCCACCGGTTACTACCCCGACCTGTGGAAAACCTCCCATATCCTCATGTTCCTTAAACCTGGCAAACCGCCGTCCGCCGTCTCTTCCTACTGTCCCATCAGCCTTACCTCGGTCTTCAGCAAGGTCCTGGAATCTATCCTCACCCGTCGCATCCACCAGCATCTCCGCCAGCACCGCCTCCTTCCCGTCACCCAGTGTGGCTTTCGGCCGTCCTTCTCTTCCGACGACCTTCTCCTTCACCTCACTCATCTCCTTTCCGAACAGCTTAATTCCCGTCGCTCCGCAATCTTCCTCTCCCTGGACCTCGAACGTGCATATGACCGCGTATGGCATTCCGGTCTCCTCTTCAAGCTCCAAACCTTCGCCCTTCCCGTCAACTACGTCCGTCTGATCGGCTCCTTTCTCTCCCGCCGTCCTTCCTATGTCACCATCCATAACACCGATTCCTACACCTTTTTCCCCTCCGCCGGTGTACCCCAAGGCTCCGTCCTCTCTCCCCTTCTGTACCTGTTGTACACGGCGGACATGCCGCCGCCGTCACCCCCCGTCCACCTTCTCCAGTTTGCCGATGACACCACCTTCCTTGCCCTTGCCCCCACCCTACAGCGCTCCCAACGCCTTCTCCAATCCCATCTTGACCAGTTCACCGCTTGGTGCAACCAGTGGTTGCTCAAGGTCAATCCTTCCAAAACTCAGGCGATCATTGTAGGCAAAACCACCCCTTCCTTCCGCCTCCTTGATTTCTATCTCACCGTCTATGGCCGTCCCATCGCCCTCACTCCCACCCTTAAGTACCTTGGCGTCACCCTCGACCGTCGCCTCTCCTGGACTCCTCATCTCCAGACAATCCAAGCCAAGGCCCGTTCCCGCCTCCGTCTCCTCAAGCTCCTTTCCGGCCGTACGTGGGGTCTGGACCCCTCCACCATCCTCCACACCTATAAATCCCTCATCCGCCCCATCCTTTGTTATGCCCATCCAGCATGGATCTCCGCTCCCCCTACCTTTTATAAATCCCTCCAAATCCTTGAACGCCATGCTCTCCGCCTCACCTATCGCATCCGTCTCCCCTCCCCCACGCGGATCCTCTACGATCTCATCCCCTTCCCCCATCTCCTCCTTTTCCTTGAGAAGATACGGATCCTGTACACCTCCCGCAAACTCGATCGTCCTCACCCGCTCGTCTCCCCGATCCTCTCCCACCCCCGCCCGCTGCCGCGCCTATATTCGCACGTCCCACCCGGTCTCCATCTCTCCACCCTCCTTACCCTCTCCCAAGGTGGCTTCCGCCAGCTCCCCCTCCCTGATGATGCCCTCCTCCCTTCCATCTACCCCTCCTACCAGCTTTGATCCTCCCGCCCTCCTCCTGTACTTATTCCTCCGGGCACCCTCCCTCCCTCCTCTCCCTTTTCCCTCCCTCCTCCTTTTCTCCCCCCCTCCTCCCCCGGGCCTCCCCTCCCCTGTTCCTCTCCTCCTGCCCCCGACTCCTCTGCCATTGGCATCCTTTTTTTCTCCTCTCCCCCACCTCCCCCTTCTACCCCTCTTGGCAGGTCCCCGGACTCGCACACGTTACGTGGACATTCGCGCGCCGGAGGTCGCCGCCATCAGTGTTTTGTGTGTTTAGTGTTTAGTGTTTAGTGTTCACCGTCCCCTCCATCGTTCACCAGTGCCATCATCATCTTCAGTGGTTGTGCGTCGTCTCATCAGCTAGCAGTGTGGATTATCGACGAGTGTGAACGGCTCCGTGATTGTCTCTATGTGTCTCCTGTTTTATTGCCCACCGCTCTGTGACTTATGTGTCTTCTCCCTGTTTTTGCTGCTTGTGTCTTCTATGGCTGAAGAGCAGCGTAGTGTGCTGCTGACAGCCTGCCTGTTGTACAGGTTTTAAAATAACAATACAGTAAAAAAAGAAAGGATAACAACACAGCCGGCCGGAGTGGCCGAGCGGTTCTAGGCGCTACAGTCTGGAACCGCGTGACCGCTACGGTCGCAGGTTCGAATCCTGCCTCGGGCATGGATGTGTGTGATGTCCTTAGGTTAGTTAGGTTTACATAGTTCTAAGTTCTAGGGGACTGATGACCTCGGAAGTTAAGTCCCATAGTGCTCAGAGCCATTTGAACCATTTTTGATAACAACACAGCAGTGATTGCAAAACGTGAACAACCACACGGGGACTTTGTAAGCTACGAGTGATATAAAATTCCAAATCAAGAAAGACCTCTGTGCACGTGGACCATATGGCCGTACCGAAAAAATGTGCTCAAAAAAGACTGGAGAAAATTAAACAAGGTAACAAGAAAGAAGAAACAGTTGTCACCAGAATCTGGAACAAGCGACACAGAACGCTGACACTACCGGCAAGAGTAAGTCTGTAAGGTGTCAGGCAAATCCAACACCTTCCATGAAAACCCTGACATGATAAGCAAATCAGGTAGTATGTCACATAGCTCCGAATAAATCGTGACATTAAATTAACCAAAGTAATACGAGTAACGAGTGAGCAAATGGAATATCACAGACTAACACAAGAATGCCTAAATGCATGTCATACCTTCCCACCGTGAGACAGACGGAGTTCCGAGGGGAGAAAGGAGAACAGAAGCCGAGAGCAGAACCGTGTTAAGCGAGAAGGCCCTATGATAAGAGACGGACGGACACCCACGTCGCCAGCTAACTGCTAGGACCACACCACCTGCAAGTTTTAGCGTGAGACTTTTTCGCGTCTCTGTTACGTTAGGACCACCCCCCAGCCCATGTTAAAAGCTAGAGCCCTCCAGAAGAACAGTATGGATCTTACGATAACACAAAAAGGGCTACACCACCCGCAAGTTTTAGCGTGAGACCTTTTTCGCGTCTCTGTTACGTTAGGACCACCCCCCAGCCCATGTTAAAAGATAGAGCCCTCCAGAAGAACAGCATAGATCTTACAATAACGCTAAAAGGACCACACCAGCTGCAAGTTTTAGCGTGAGACTTTTTCGCGTCTCTGTTACGTTGCAAACTTTAAAAAAACATTGCCCCACCACGAAAAGTATAAGGTTTCTCATTGGATAGACAGAATTTTTGTAGGCAGAGCTTGAGGTTAACATTGAGACCCTGATTGGTCAGATGAAAACACAGCCAGATAGTTTTTTTTAAACCAACATCGGTAAATTGTAGTAAGGAGAAGTTAGGAGGAGAGTTGCTTCCGAGAGGGCGAGCTGGACGGAGCTGCGCCGGCCGCCGCCCCCTGACGAACACCGACAAGGTAATGGACGCACGTGATGCCGCATTTTTGAGTGCATAAGGCTTCACTCAGAACGGCAGAAGTCTCATCTGTTACATCCCCTTTACGTAATACTAGTGTCGATCGTCAATTAAAGCTCATGGCGTTCACATTTGCCACTTGTAGTAAAAATCTGAAACGCGATGATTTTTCTGTTATATAGTTATTGAGAAGCAACATCAGCCACTGTAATTTACGACAAGTTAGATAAGTAATTAAAGATAATTGAGGGTCACGGTAGACCATTTTGATAGTTTTCTCTCTTGTGAAACTTAATTTAAACCTAGATTATAGATGTGATATGGCATAGGTCATCCTTCGATTCATTGTAGAACTTGGAAACCCATTCAGGGAATATTCGTTCACATTTTTGTTGAACGCAGTTGGTTTTTACCATCTTGTATTAAAACATTTCCTTTTGTCAATAGTGCAATTTATAAACGATGTTTTGTGAGTAGAACAAAATTTCCAATGATAAACTTAACTGCTTTTTCGACGTTATTTTACCAGCTAACTAAAAATAGGAAAGCCTTGAACCCCTTCCACTAAATTTAGTTAGTATTAAGATTCTTTTACAGAGAGTGCAGTGGAGCTGACGCTGAAATCATTAAGTATTTGGTTATACCATCGCTAGTCTCACTGAACTCTTCTGAATTCTACATGTCATGTGTGGTCTGGCGTCTCCTTACCAGCAACAGGTCCCAGGTTCAAACTAGTCAATTCCCTAAAAAACACGCTCAGAGCGTCGTTGCGCGAAAGTGGTAGGGAGACACGATATAGAACAAACAGACACCACGCAGACTGTTTAGAAGTCAACCTTAAAGAAAACTTTCATTCAGTTTGTAAATACTAAAAGACCGACAAAAATCATTCACTCGTAAAGATAACAATACTACCACTTCCGATGCTTTGTCCATAAAAGAAAAAGATTCTATACTGAAGAAAATTTAGGGCTTGATGGTTTCATACGAATGTCGCCTCTACGTTATAACAACTTCTTGTGAGAATTATTGGGGTAGAGTGTGACGGCTGTGATAATAGGTGGTTCTCTCTCACGATCCTGATGGTGCTGGATCATCTCAGGGATGGTGACCCTACTCTAAGCGAGCACTTGTTCTTCCTAACCTGCATATCCTCAGGGGAGCACGCCCGGTAAGACTAATCCATCCTAATCTCTATTATTTCCTACGCAACCCTCCATCTCTTCTCAACCCACACTGGACCAGAATGACAAGATATCGTCCATACCCTACCCAGAAAGAAAAATGTTGAACTTTAAATCAACCAAACCGCTGGCAAGCAGTGTGGGAGAATCTCGCTCTGAAATATCAGCCTGCCCCATGGACTCAGGGGCCAAAAAAATCAAGAAACCAATTAAGCAAAGAAATGCTCAGAAAGGAAATAGGAACAGCTTGGACAAAACTTCCTACGCTGTAGCATACAATATTCTCACCATGAGACTTGTAGGACCTCTTGGATGTTTGGAGCACAAATTGCAGGACATCAGATGGGACCTACTCCGAATCAGTGAGACGAGGCTCAAAGACGAAGCAACTACTATGCTATGTCTGGGCACCTTCTATTTCAGAATAACATATACATAAATTTGCATATTAGTGGAGTATCTCTGCTAATTCACAGCAGGACGGAACATCTTATCACCAAGACCATGTCCAATACAGACAAAGTATTCCACGTTATCCTTATGTGAAATGCTATGATTACAGGGTGTTTCAAAAATGACCGGTATATTTTAAACGGCAATAAAAACTAAACGATCAGCGATAGAAATACACCGTTTCTTGCAATATGCTTGGGACAACAGTACATTTTCAGGCGGACAAACTTTCGAAATTACAGTAGTTACAATTTTCAACAACAGATGGCGCTGCAAGTGATGTGAAAGATATAGAAGACAATGCAGTCTGTGGGTGCGCCATTCTGTACGTCGTCTTTCTGCTGTAAGCGTGTGCTGTTCACAACGTGCAAGTGTGCTGTAGACAACATGGTTTATTCCTTAGAACAGAGGATTTTTCTGGTGTTGGAATTCCACCGCCTAGAACACAGTGTTGTTGCAACAAGACGAAGTTTTCAACGGAGGTTTAATGTAACCAAAGGACCGAAAAGCGATACAATAAAGGATCAGTTTGAAAAATTTCAACGGACTGGGAACGTGACGGATGAACGTGCTGGAAAGGTAGGGCGACCGCGTACGGCAACCACAGAGGGCAACGCGCAGCTAGTGCAGCAGGTGATCCAACAGCGGCCTCGGGTTTCCGTTCGCCGTGTTGCAGCTGCGGTCCAAATGACGCCAACGTCCACGTATCGTCTCATGCGCCAGAGTTTACACCTCTATCCATACAAAATTCAAACGCGGCAACCCCTCAGCGCCGCTACCATTGCTGCACGAGAGACATTCGCTAACGATATAGTGCACAGGATTGATGACGGCGATATGCATGTGGGCAGCATTTGGTTTACTGACGAAGCTTATTTTTACCTGGACGGCTTCGTCAATAAACAGAACTGGCGCATATGGGAACCGAAAAGCCCCATGTTGCAGTCCCATCGTCCCTGCATCCTCAAAAAGTACTGGTCTGGGCCGCCATTTCTTCCAAAGGAATCAT
Organism: Schistocerca serialis cubense; assembly: GCF_023864345.2. Taxonomy (NCBI): domain Eukaryota; kingdom Metazoa; phylum Arthropoda; class Insecta; order Orthoptera; family Acrididae; genus Schistocerca; species Schistocerca serialis. The sequence goes on along the minus strand of NC_064640.1, from coordinate 858,529,222 downwards.
TGGCCCATTTTTCAGATCCGAAACGATTACTGCATCACGCTATCTGGACATTCTTCGTGAATTTGTGGCGGTACAAACTGCCTTAGACGACACTGCGAACACCTCGTGGTTTATGCAAGATGGTGCCCGGCCACATCGCACGGCCGACGTCTTTAATTTCCTGAATGAATATTTCGATGATCGTGTGATTGCTTTGGGCTATCCGAAACATACAGGAGGCGGCGTGGATTGGCCTCCCTATTCGCCAGACATAAACCCCTGTGACTTCTTTCTGTGGGGACACTTGAAAGACCAGGTGTACCGCCAGAATCCAGAAACAATTGAACAGCTGAAGCAGTACATCTCATCTGCATTTGAAGCCATTCCGCCAGACACGTTGTCAAAGGTTTCGGGTAATTTCATTCAGAGACTACGCCATATTATTGCTACGCATGGTGGATATGTGGAAAATATCGTACTATAGAGTTTCCCAGACCGCAGCGCCATCTGTTGTTGAAAATTGTAACTACTGTAATTTCGAAAGTTTGTCTGCCTGAAAATGTACTGTTGTCCCAAGCATATTGCAACAAACGGTGTATTTCTATCGCTGCTCATTTAGTTTTTATTGCTGTTTGAAATATACCGGTCATTTTTGAAACACCCTGTAGCATCCAAATCATTTCTTCTTAGGCACCTACTTCCACCTCAACAGATGAAGAACAAGAGCAGGTCTATAAAGAACTGGTAATAGCAAAAAAGTCAGAAATGATCTCATTTTCACAAAGAATTGGCGGTTTTAATAACAAGATAGGAGCGAAGTCCATAGAAGACCATCTCTTCATTGGAAATTTTGGACTTTCAAAGCAAAAGCAGAGAGAACAAACCAAGATGAATTTTCTTAACAAAGAACAGTTATACTGCATGAACAAATTTTACAAGAACAATCCGAAAAGTAAGAGTACCTGGAGAAATGCTGACGACACGATTAAGAATGAAACAGGTTACATCGTCACGTCGAAATGTGTTTAGATGTTTAAAACATAATTCGTGTCAACACAAGTAGTGCCCGTAGACTAGTCGGAGCCAGGACCCATATTAACACTCAACTCTAAAGAGAAAGTATGAGCGAAAGGAACATCCAGCTTACGATCTGGAAGGAATAGAAGTGAATTCAACCAATGCATAGACAAGAAACTACTAACAGAAGAGATAAGGGAAATGGAACTCAAGGAACTCTCCATAGAAACCACCAACAGTATTCGGACAGCAGTAAGGAAAGTCAGTGCACTTCAAAACCAGAAAAATCCCAGGATCGGACTGGAAACAGATCAGCTTATAGAAGAAAGGCGAAACGCTGACAGAGACGCACTCAAAAGCAAAAACATAAAGAAGGCTATCAGAAGCATCAGTGAACTCAAAACATAAGACTGATGTAGGATACCATCATAATCAATGTGAACATGACAGTCCCTGGTTCCAGCCAATCAAAATGGAAACTTATCAACAACATTCCGAACGCTCGATGTGAAGTGTCTCTGAAACAGGCAAAATTATTATAAAAGGCTGCCGAGGACTTTCATAGGAAGCTCTACAGTCAGTCACTGACAAGTTAAAGCCTGCATATGAATCACGAAGATTCGCTATGAATGTCGGATCGCCAGAACTGAACCCCATCTATAAAAATGAAATGGAACAGCTTTGAAACAACTCCAAGAGATCGGATCACGAGCGACATGCGTAAAATTGAGGAGAGACGAAGAAGCACTCCCAATGCTATTAAATAAATCTCTCGAGCAAGTGGAGGTACGACGGTCTTGGAAAACGCAGATGTTACTTTCCTCTTCAAAAATGGTGAGAACACGAACGTCGAGAATTATAGGCCAATTAGTGTTTTATCTATATTTTAGAAATTGTCAACAAAGATCATTACGAGCCGTCTGAAACATATCTTTTACCAGCCAATCGAATAGGTGGGATTCAGAAAAGGATTCATTACAGCTGACCATATTCAAGCAATAAGCACAATGATAGAGAAATGCATGGAGTATAACGTTCCAAACCACATGCCTTCATAGTCTACCAGAAAGCGTTCGACACCGTCGAAACTTGTGCAGTTTTGACACTATAAAATGGTTCAAATGGCTCTAAGCACTATGGGACTTAACATCTACTTAAACCTAACTAACCTAAGGACATCACACACATCCATGCCCGAAGCAGGATTCGAACTTGCGGCCGTAGCAGCAGCGCGGTTCCGGACTGAAGCGTCTACAACCGCTCGGTCACAGCGGCCGGCTTTTACACTATAAACAGAGCGCGCACTGATTACAGATATACCAACCTAACCCACTACATTTACGAGAACATCACTACACATGCAAAAATAAAGGAAGACTAGATCACTAGAAAGGTTCCCGTGAGAAGAGGCTTCAAGCAAGGAGACACAATCTCACCTAAGTTACTTATCCTGGCTCTGAAGGATGTGTTAAAGTGCCTTTTCTGGAGCAGAATATTACCAATATGGAAAGCGTTCAGCCTTCTTTACTCTGCAGTTGTTGTCATTTTCTTTAGCAGTGACATAAACGAACTGTCAACAATGTTCCGAGGACACAAATATGCTAGGAGAGGTGTAGCAATAACCAGGTTCGAAACTGTGTCATAACAAGCAGGGCAACTAGACTCTGGGTCTGTCAGAGGGCTTGAGAGGCAGCAGTGCTTCGACTATGAGAGATGGATCAAGAACGAAGAGATAAGGAGAGGAACGGAGGTCTATGACATTGTCCAGTTGATACAGAGACTGGAATGGCTTAGGGCTGGACATATGAACAGGAGTAAATTCAAATGGACCAAAGCACTGATGCAGCGGCGTCCAAGGGAAGTAAAGAAGCGTTTGCAAATCTTCAGTAATTATTACTATATTATTATCTATTAGTTCATAGTCGCTTATTTTGACTAATTTTTGAATGGTAGAACTGCAAGAATGTGAACACCTTACCGAATATTTCTGTTCATCTTAAATATTCGTTTTCAGTGTAACAGCGGATTACCCAGTCGTAAAACTTGAAAGCGAGAAGCTGGTAAAGTAGGTATAAACATGCGTTCAGTGTCATATTTTAAATGACATCCACTGTGGGTGTCGGAGATGGGGAACGAAGTGGGAATGTACGATGGTGTGGTAGACTCGAACACTTGTTTATCGCCTTCATACCGAGATGACAGTCTGTTCTGAAAGAAATAAAGTCACTTCCATAAAGATGCAATCATAGGAAATTTTCAGTAAATCCACTTTGGGTGACAAACAGCAACTGTGATTTAAATTGGCAGTTTATTTGGGTATAAATTAGCAACCAGTCACATTTTTTTTATTTTTGATACGATTTATTTTACTTAGGTATTTATTTAAACTGATCTGATTAGGGCTATCAGGCCCTCTATTTCATAGGACCAGGATTACACATATACAGTACCTTTTTTACATCATAGTTACTTATTAAATAACAATTATAATTTACGTCGTAGTTACATAAGAAAAAACAATTATAATGTGACAAAAAAACGTATTAAAATGATCTGAGTGTCTACAGAGACAATGTGAGTAAATTATACTGACTATGAACTAATAAAGTTAACACTGGCAGTATTTCTACTGCTTCTGCTTCTGCAGCCTATAATAATATTAGTAACAATATTAGTAATAATATTCATAATGATAATAATAACAAAAATAACAATAATGATAGTGGCAGATATAAAAAGAAGTTACATGAGTGCTAAATACATGTTTTCTGATACAGTGAGTTCTGGGGAAAGGAAATTAAGGAAACTGCTCGAGCTAAGAATCTTGTGAAATGAGGAACAGCTAACTGGTAAGGAGGATAGACGGGCGTAATGAGTGCGTACAGGACAATGATGTTCATTAGTGTTGCTTCAGTAGATATGTCATTTACTGTCTTCTGAAAGTGAAGATGGTATTCAATTCTGTAATATAATGTGCAAGGTTATTACATAGTCGGATTCGTGCTGCTGAGAAGGATATCGAGAAAATGGCTGAATGGTGGAGAGAGACAGGAAGAATTTTGCTCTCATGGGAACAGGTGTTCCTGTCACGTTGTTTTGTCAAGAGCGTTAATGTCGATGAGAGATATGAGGGACAGTGCACGTTGATAAGACAATAGAGAAGAGAGAGCCTATACAAATATCTGCATTTATCTGCAAGCAGCCAGGCTAACTGTGCATATGTTCGTCAACTATTATCAAAAAGCCGAAAATTACAGATATAACGAACACAGGCATTTATCATAACCACTTCGAGCCGCAGTGAGAATTCCTGAGAAATGTCTTGCAGGATAACATCACTTTAAACAAGAATTGGAAGCATAAGTGTTTGTACAAGTTTCCTTTTCATGTCAAGATTGAAGAGCTTTTTATATATTTGTACAGCATAGAAAGATGCTGACGCGTTCTTGCACGTTACAGTTATATGCTCAGTCCAATTTAGATTTTCATCTATTATTACAGCTAGAGTCTTAGCTGAGGGAGAGACGTTGATATTTGCCCCATTTGGAGTTACACATGATGGGGATTCCCGATATTTTCCTCTAATGAGCCTAGAATGACCAAACAGTATCGCTTGCGTTTTGGATGGGTTTGACTTTAACCCTATATACTGTGCCCATTCTGATAATGCATGTGAGTCAGTATTGAGATTCTCGGCAACTATCTTCAGGTTTATTGGTTTTGTACTTAGATACACCTGGAGGTCATCAGCGTACATTTGGTATCTGCAGTAGGACAAGACGGATGACATCATTTACTTACATTGAAGAGAATATATGACCTAATATCAAACCCAGAGATGCGCCTGACACTACCATTGTACCATTATGGTGGTTTAGAGACATCAAGTATGAGCGAAACCATTTCACTGCCCTTGGTGAGAAATTTAGGCTGCTAAGTTCGGCAATAAAATGTCGAAATCAACAGTGTCTAGGGCTTTGCTTACGTCTAGAAGCACATGATAGTTGCCTCTAGTGCATTCATGGCAAGCTGCAGGTCATATCGAACGAAACAACTAGTTCATTGTTACTATCCACTGTTTATTTATCGCCATGACGCTTTTCGAAGGTTTAAAATTCCATCATAAGGTGGATTTACATTTGCTAGTGTGACATATGTTCATGTTGTGTTACAACAACGTTGGAGTAATACATTGGTTACTGTTTTAAAATATGCAGCTTGGTGTACAATTTGTGCTGTTAGTTGATGTACATATAGTTTCAAGCTGACATGGCGCACAAACTGTTGGTGTGATGGTATACTTGTAATCATCTCTGTTTTGAGCAACAGCCTATGTTATTAAATTTGCAATGCAAACACACACACACACACACACAAACACACACACACACACACACACACACACATATATGGTTAACATTACCATGACATTCCCCAAATGTACAATGGATTGCCTTCATTTACAAGTATACAATCGCACCAACACCTTGTATCCACTGTCAGCTTGAAACTATATGTTCATCAACTAACAGCGCAAATTGCCCGTCTAGCTGCATATTTTGAAGCATTAACCAACATATTAGCCCAACCTTCAGTCAGTTATTACATGTAACAGATACAATGTTAAGAAATTACTGCTTTGGAAAGTTTGCTCTCATCCAATCACTCCTTCTACTCTCTCTCCCCCTCTCCCTTACTCTTCCCCTCCCTTCACTTCCAGCCTTTCACCCCTGTCTCGGAATCCCAACAAAAAACAATTATTTATGTATGATTCTACCACTGTTGTCAACATAATTATTGTTCTTAAAATTTTCAACATGTCACCTGATTGTATAAATGGGTATGAAATTTAAGCTAGATAAGGTTCTCAGAATGGGAGTTATATACCAACTGAAATATTGATTCCAACGCATGTGTTCAGCACCTCAAAACAAAGATCTCCACAATCCTTTAAATCTTATTCATAAATAATGATGCTGCTATGATGTATATTCATTATATTAGTACTTTGTGATAATGTTTCTCTTTTGCTATGTGCTCTTTGCACCTACTAGCTTCCAGACGCCAGCTTTGTTTACAAAATGTGACAGTATACATGTGATATGTTGCGACTGTGAAAGGAACCTGTGACCACTGAAGGTATTCTATTTTACAAGTTTTATTTTTACCGTTAGACGTATGTTTAGTTGTAACTCTTCAGGCTTTCCCGGCGAGATCTTGACATGTGGAATAATCGGGTCTACTGCCGGATGTTTGTGTCGCTCTGGCACAATATTTCGGCCACGTAACTCGTTGCCTTCTTCAGGTGCTACCTGAGACTGACGTATTGTGGGATCTTGTCCAGTATTTATGCCCAGAGGGCAGAGGGTATTAGCAGAACTACGTCACTAAAATGCAGATTTACGTCATAGTTATTCCGGAACAGGAGATGCCCATACCAAGAATAGTAATCGGATCACCTTTGAGACTCATCTCATTGATTCCGAGTATATCCCATTTGACGTTCTGCAATTTGTGTCCCAAACGACTGAGATGTGCTACAAGTCTCATGTTACGAATGTCATATGCTGCAGCATAGAAAGGTTTGTTCATGTTGTTCTTATTCCGTTTGTGTTTATTTCGTTGTTTAATTTGATTAGTCTACTATTTTCCCTCCCCCCCCCCCCCCTACCCGAGTCTCGGATTGCATGGGCCAGACTGACATTTTAGTGTGGGATTCCAAGCCTCCAGCTCTAGCTGACTGGGGTGAGTTTGTTTTAATGTTTGAAATTAACAGACTTGGATGACCAAGGGCTTTGGGGCTTGTTCTCCTGAGAATATCGAGCTGAGGAAGAGCACGTGCTGGTAGAGCGCAAGGTGACCATTTCCTCAGATGATACTGCTCCCACGGTGATCGTGAGAGGGAAGCACCCTCTACTTCAGCCGTCACAATACTCCTCGGTAATTCTCATATGAATGTTGTAGTAGCCTAGAGGCGTTGTTCGTAGGAAACCATCAGGGACTAAATTAATAACATTCTGCGCCGACTGTGAAGTGCTGCATAGAAAATGAGCTCCACATTCAGCTGGCTTCCCTCGGCATTACGCATATAGCAAGTTGAATTGTTCTGCAACTTGGTCGTTTTTCTCTCTTATTGGGAAAGTACCAGAAATGGTAATTTTATAATCATTACGAGTAGATGATTTTTGTAATCTCCTTAAGGTTTACTTACTCTAGACATTACTGTCAACGTTCTGTGTTCCTTGTTCAACATTTTCGTGACAACTGCATCTCCTTTCATGACAGTCTGATTTTCTCCGTTTCTTGTCCGTTTTTTTTTCCGTCGTGGTATATGGGTTCCATGCACAATAGACTCTCTTGATGAGGAACTTTATGTTATTCATAGCTCATGTGGTCTTTATGTGGATGTTGACGTTTTGCAATCAATACTGAGTTATCATCTTTTCCTTTGTGTTCCTCTGTTTAGGTATAGTGCTAAAGACAGCTGTTTTAAGAAACAGAAAAGAAAAGAAATATTTTCAGATATGATCAGAATAAGTGTTCTCTACCCATAAAGTTAACCACTGGAATTCCTGAAATGTGAATTCTGTCTGGTGAATGAGCTTTTCAGTTTCCACTACACTTAAGACAGAAAAACAAAAATAATTGTTACAGATATTGATTGAAACTGCAGCTAATCTCGTCTTTCGCGTTGCGATGTATCGCTCCTGGCTGCAACTCGAGCAATAAGTGAGAGACGAATACGGCAGCTCTTCGCTAGATAAAAGGGAATGTGGTTGCCTGTAAAGTGAACGCTACTTTGGCTCTGGGTTCCAGTCTTGCTAAAGGCCCGATTCTTAGCCTTTTAGTTACAACGTTACAAGCAGCCACATCGAAAATCAATAACGAAATCTAAAGGAAACTTCTCCATCAAAAGTCGTCTTGCTACATTCAGTATCTTATAGTGGTGGGGTGAAAAACTTACGATACTACACAACTGATAATCTCTTTTAACACTGCTGCTGACAAAATGTGTGGTTTTTCTGAATACACAATTTTATTAATGAAATACCACATTCCCATTCTACTTGAGTATGACACAGGACAGAAAGAAAACACAGGCTATTTCGAAATCCAAAGTAAGTAATATTCTAGCAGTTTGTAGCGACACAGGCATGCAAGTGTTGCCGATGCCTTATGTTTTGTTAAAATAGACTTTCGTCGTTACGTTATTGTGTTAAGTTGTATTTCATTTATATTAGTACTGTGGATATTTTAATAGCAGTGTCCATTAATTTACTGAGTGCAACAGCAAACATCTCAGAAATATGAATCATCAACAATATATTTTCACACATGATCTAAAACAGTTTGGCAATGCTCAGGTCATTGGCTGGATCTACACTTACAGAAAATACTGAATTTGAGTTAACGATGTCGTCATCCGAGGTTTGAAGTACATCTTCGTTCAAAAGCCAGTCTTCTGATGGTTTTACGATAAGGAGCAGGAAAGAAAAAAATTTAGGGACACAAGATCAGAAGAATAAGTGTGCCATACCTGCAGTCAGTGGACGAGAACGAGTCTCAAGATGTAAAAGAAACAAAGTTTATTTCCTGCAAGTAAACACAAGTCCCTTTCCAATGGTGGTGAACTGTCGGATGAAGGCCTAACTAAAAAATAATAACTGACCTGAAAGTCATATTAACACAAGAACAAATAATTTCTTACCAAATGCCCAGACAACAAAATAACTCTTGATAAAAGACCAAGTCTGATAAGATCAACAGTTAATACATCAATTAATCAGTTATGGCATAAGGCCAGTATTGAAAAGTACTTAAACTAACTGAAATTAAGCTGCCAGATGTCAATTTAATCCCAGATAATGACATGTAGGGCCATTACTGTTTCGGAATTTAAATACCAATCATTGATAGTCAAGAGCCATAACAGGTGAGAGGATTTAAACTTCAGTGTGGCCAAAGTCAACAGCCAATATTCATTACAAGTCCAAATGTTAATACCGCATCGGTAGGCCACATGTCGATTGGTAATGGTCCAGAGTCTTGTGGGTCCCCTGGGAGCACGACTCGACAGCGTAGCTGGTGATGGACTGCGACGCTTCTTCCTGGAAGCACAGTAATAAGCCCCTGGTTGTGGAAGAACTGTTGCTCTTGGCTCCTGACCCAGCACCTTACACAGTGAAGACTGTCTTCTGTGATCTGTGCTGCCCATGACAGAATACTCTGTGTGTTATTGACAGTCACGTGTCTATGCATAGTAAACTAGTTCATGCACACCACGACCTCTAGTGGCACATTTGAAGCCTCCTGATGGCTGTCAGCTTGCCTGATTTATGCTTGATGGATGACAAATTTGGCAGGAAGTTATTGGGTCCTAAACATTTCCCACGGTGAGGCAATAAGGAGAGTGACTTCGACCATCGGTCGTCCCAGCAAGCGAGAAACACATCAGGAGCCAACCGCTGACGTCCGGTGGTAAAGATCGGAGCTCACACTGAGTTGTGGACAGTATAACGTTAGCGCTTCTGTCAGACCGTGGGAGGGCTTGGCTGAGAGGGAAACAGTGAGGAAAGCAGAGAGGACACATTTGCAAGTGGAGATATTCAGCTGTAGATGAACCTTAGACTTTTGTGTCTTAAATGTGTGAAAAAAACACTCGGCAGGGCTGTTAGAGGCTGGATGGACTAGAGTTCTGTCAATCAACTTAATACCATTATTGGTTCAGAAACTGTTGAACTCTACAAACGAGGATTGTCGATCACTATCGGTGACAATGGTCTCCAGCAGAGCCTTGATAGAAAAAATGCGAGATAGGACGTGGATAGTATCACAAGCAGAAGTTTTTTCCATTCGAGAGCCATATGGAAAAACTGTACCAGCGTCCACCAGGACCAACCATGTATGTCCTATAAAGGGAATCTGAAATCAGTATGAATACAGGACCGTGGGTCTCTGGCCACGAAAAACCTTCGTGGTGGAGGTGCTTGCTTAGTTTAACAAGTGCGACGAGCCATAACCATAGTGGTAATGTCTGTGTCCATGCGATACCAACAGACGGTTTGTCACCCCAGTCATATAGTCAGCACCACTCCCCAATGTCCGACCTGAAGGAGGTGGAGGACCCATTTCTGGAGAGTGGCATATGTGACGACCTGGGTCTGCCCACCGTTCCCGTGAAGGAGGAGGACCCCACTGAGGACTCAGAGTTTGTGATGCCGATAACAATACGGTTGTATTCCTGGATGCTGGAGCTGTTTACATTTGGCCAGCCACTTAACGTGCATCCAGTGTGGTAGCACACACAGAAATGGATCCTTTGCTGTGTATTGGGTGGCGAACGTAGTGTCCAGTGATAAGGTGGACACTGTTTCCTCAGCTGCCATGTTAATATGGAAAACCACTTCATATTCTCTGTCGAAGGCCAGATCCTGTCCCGGAGGTAACCTAGAAAATACAGAAGGTTTAGCATGATGAGTGATATACTGATACTTGATGTCATACTGATAACTGCAGGGAAAGAGAATCCATCGCTATAGCTGACGTGTGATCTTTGTAGGCACTGAATCAGATATTTTAAACAGATGAAGAAGAGGTTTATGATCCATGAAGTGAGTAAATTGAACGACTGCTCGTTTTGACATGTCTGCATCTGCATCTCCCCTCTCTCACAGGCCTGTAAGACCGAAAATACCCAACCCTGTGCTGAGTGACTCACTCAAGGGCCGAGTGGAGGCAGGGATCTCTGCCAGCATTTCCGTTTGGGCACTCCATGCCTGGACATAAAGGATGACGCTGCAGGTGGTGATGGGCTGGTGCTCCTCTTCGAGTAGGTGGTAAAGGACCGATGCGGACTAGAAAGTAATCTCTGCCAACTGCTGTAATGGTGGAGGTAGGTACTGATAGCTGGTTAACATGGTGATGTTGACCTATCGCGACAATATACTGTTGTAGCCCCTTATTTCCCACCATCGTGCATTGCATCTATCCTGGTGTCTACTAGAATGTGTATGCCCAGACGACAGAACTTTGCTGATAACTTGGAGTGACTATCAGGCTATGGGCGCTTGTTGCTAGGTATAACAGGTTGAAGAGACCACAAGGCTGATGGCCTTTTAGCACCTTAGGTGACTGCACCTGTTGACTATAGTTGCATGGTAGATGCTAGAAAACTGGGCTGGGCATCTATCATCTCTAGGGACATCCGAGGCTCTTTTCTTCAGTTGTTTTGAATGTCATGATTAACTGCTGTACCTCTTTGTAAAATGCCAAATGAAACAGCGCAGTGGTAGGGTGCTGAATATAATTTAGGCGGCAGAATGCTTTAGATTCTTCTGACACAAACTGGCGGCCACTGATTGCGCAAATGGCAGCTAAGGCCAGAATTGTGTAGCGTGTGATGTTATGGATGACAAACTACCAACATAGGAGAAATTAGACGAAGCATATACCACTAATAGCCATCTGGCCTCTAAGATGGGACCAGTGAAATACACGTGCACCAAGTCCCGTAGGTACTCTCGTGTTGGCGATGAAGAAATATTTTGTGGTAGGGCTGCCTGGCTGTAGGTGCACACTGAACAAATTCACACCACACGCTCAACGGCAGAATGTATTGCTGGAAGATAGGAATGTCGTCAGACCAGCATTTTCGTTAGGGACATTCTTCAATGATATGAACCGAGTGAGGTGACGCAGTGGTTAACACAATGGACTCGCATTCAAGAGGACGAAGGTTCAAACTCTCATCAAGCCATCCAGATTTAAGTTTTCTGTGATTTCTCTAAATCGCTCAGGGCAAATGCTGGGATGGTTCCTTTGAAAGGGCATGGCCGATTTCCCTCCCCATCCCTGACACAATATGAGCTTGTGCTCCATCTCTAATGGCATCTATGTCGACGAGTCTTTCAACCCAAGATTCTTTTTTCTAATGAGACGCATATAACATCTGCAGAATGTGTTGTCACGATGACAGCGTAGTAACAATGTGGCAATTATGATCTTCCATAACTAGCAGTGAGAGACTATTGACAGCGTTGAGTTCATCACAAAGCTTACATTATATCTAGAGCGAGGCCTAACGTAAACACTGTGCCGTTCTGTCCAGCAGCTTGGAATGGGAACCAAACACGGAAATGAGCAGCTTATGATCATTAAGAAGGCTCTGTACAAGAATACATGGAGCTTTCTAACGTCATATATGATTGCGAGTGCCTCCTTCTTAATCTGAGAATAAATTTCATGTACTGCCAATGAAGTCTCTGAGGTAAAAGCAGTAAGCTTCTCCGAGGCATCGGGATGTCTGTGAGAGAATGGTGTCGATAACACACTGGGACCCATCAATAGACAGAGCTGAAAGTTTACCAGGGGTGAACATTGACAACCACGAGCGGAGTGGAAGTATTGCTTCAATTTCTGGAATACCGACTAACATGCATCTGATCGCTCAAACTTCACTCCTTTCTTATGAAGTTGGTTCAATAGATGACAAAGATGTGCAGCCCATGGAATGCATTTTATACAGTGGACCTTCCCGAAAAACGACTACAACTCCCTAATATTCTTAGGAACTGACAATTTGTCGATCACTGCAAGATGCTCTACCATTGGAACTATGCAACCAACTTAGCCAACAATGTCACAGGAGACGGTACGGGATAAATATCTTTCTCACTTTGTACATTGATCGAGTACATGAATTGATGCAAAGTTAACATCACTACTGGGCTCCTGTATCACGGCTATGAGGGGTGGCTCACTGGATTGATGAAATCGGTGACACTGCTCCGAGGCTCGGCCATTTGTCAAGTCCTGTCTTCATTTTATCTCGCACAGCAAAGGGTATGTGGTAGGATCAACAGAACGTAGGAACTGTTGACGGTTCCAATGTAATGTGGAGCTCAAAACTGGTGGCTCTACTCAGATCCTTACCAAAAGTTTTTTGAACGACTGCAGTAATGCCTCCAAGTTCTGGAGTGGTACTGTCTTAAAGACTAGATTAACTTTATCGACTACCTCAAATCCAAAAATACTAAAAGCGTGAATTCTGAAAATATTTTCTGACATCTGTGATTTTACAATCAAATGTATGAGCAGGAATATCACATTTCTATTTTTGGCCATGACTTGTATGTAGTTGGTGCCGCAAGGGAATCCGCTTGCCGCCGGCCGGAGTGGTCGAGTAGTTCCAGGCGCTACAGTCTGGAACCGCGCGACCGCTACGGCCGCAGGTTCGAATCTTGCCTCGGGCATGGATGTGTGTGATGTCCTTAGGTTAGTTAGGTTTAAATAGTTCTAAGTTCTAGGGGACTGATGACCTCAGATGTTAAGTCCCATAGTGCTCAGAGCCATTTGAACCATTTTTGAATCCGCTTCCCACTACTCGGTGCTGACAATAATGTAAAGGCAGGGTACCCCAGCTAGTGATAAGTATCCAGATTAATTAGACTGACTGCAGCCCCAATGACTAATTAAAACTTTGGGTGACATCCAGCTGTCTCCAAGTCTAAATAATAGAGTGCAGCTGTAGAACTCGATTGCGAACATGAGGGCGTTTTCCCACGTTGCATTAGCTTACCAACATTTACCGCACACAACTGCTAAGTGTCCTGGAATACGGCAGTCTTGGCAAGTTGCAAATAAATAGGAGCATTATCTCCTCGCTTGTAATCACGAGACATCTTGGCAAGACTGTCGTACCAGTGGGGGCGATTCCTATGCTCTGGAGATAGGTTACTCTGGAAATGCCTGAACCCAGTGGAAAACTCGTGTGGCAAAGACCGAGAGCGGTCTAATGTGACTCTTATCTTTGTAGCAACCTGTGCAGAGATGTTGAAGTACCCTTTCTGCTGCTACAGCCATCTGACCGTCTCGACGCCGTCGGTAAAGCATGAATAGTTTCCAATGGACACCTCACCCACTGGAGTGACTGGTCAAGTATTGCCACCTGCCAGTCGCCTGTAAACATATTGCCCACTGCAGCAATCAACTCATCTGGCCCTGTAGTTTAGCGTACATCGTCTTCAGTCGTATCTCAATGCGCAAATGTTTCAGTCTGTGGAGCCCTGTTTGGTGCCATGCACACTAATATACACTCTAAGGCAAAAAATGGAAAAAATAGACGAAGGAATTAACAGAAGGGTATATGTGATCAACATGTACACTCCTGGAAATGGAAAAAAGAACACATTGACACCGGTGTGTCAGACCCACCATACTTGCTTCGGACACTGCGAGAGGGCTGTACAAGCAATGATCACACGCACGGCACAGCGGACACACCAGGAACCGCGGTGTTGGCCGTCGAATGGCGCTAGCTGCGCAGCATTTGTGCACCGCCGCCGTCAGTGTCAGCCAGTTTGCCGTGGCATACGGAGCTCCATCGCAGTCTTTAACACTGGTAGCATGCCGCGACAGCGTGGACGTGAACCGTATGTGCAGTTGACGGACTTTGAGCGAGGGCGTATAGTGGGCATGCGGGAGGCCGGGTGGACGTACCGCCGAATTGCTCAACACGTGGGGCGTGAGGTCTCCACAGTACATCGATGTTGTCGCCAGTGGTCGGCGGAAGGTGCACGTGCCCGTCGACCTGGGACCGGACCGCAGCGACGCACGGATGCACGCCAAGACCGTAGGATCCTACGCAGTGCCGTAGGGGACCGCACCGCCACTTCCCAGCAAATTAGGGACACTGTTGCTCCTGGGGTATCGGCGAGGACCATTCGCAACCGTCTCCATGAAGCTGGGCTACGGTCCCGCACACCGTTAGGCCGTCTTCCGCTCACGCCCCAACATCGTGCAGCCCGCCTCCAGTGGTGTCGCGACAGGCGTGAATGAAGGGACGAATGGAGACGTGTCGTCTTCAGCGATGAGAGTCGCTTCTGCCTTGGTGCCAATGATGGTCGTATGCGTGTTTGGCGCCGTGCAGGTGAGCGCCACAATCAGGACTGCATACGACCGAGGCACATAGGACCAACACCCGGCATCATGGTGTGGGGAGCGATCTCCTACACTGGCCGTACACCACTGGTGATCGTCGAGGGGACACTGAATAGTGCACGGTACATCCAAACCGTCATCGAACCCATCGTTCTACCATTCCTAGACCGGCAAGGTAACTTGCTGTTCCAACAGGACAATGCACGTCCGCCTGTATCCCGTGCCACCCAACGTGCTCTAGAAGGTGTAAGTCAACTACCCTGGCCAGCAAGATCTCCGGATCTGTCCCCCATTGAGCATGTTTGGGACTGGATGAAGCGTCGTCTCACGCGGTCTGCACGTCCAGCGCGAACGCTGGTCCAACTGAGGCGCCAGGTGGAAATGGCATGGCAAGCCGTTACACAGGACTACATCCAGCATCTCTACGATCGTCTCCATGGGAGAATAGCGGCCTGCATTGCTGCGAAAGGTGAATATACACTGTACTAGTGCCGACATTGTGCATGCTCTGTTGCCTGTGTCTATGTGCCTGTGGTTGTGTCAGTGTGATCATGTGATGTATCTGACCCCAGGAATGTGTCAATAAAGTTTCCCCTTCCTGGGACAATGAATTCACGGTGTTCTTATTTCAATTTCCAGTAGTGTATATACAGACAAACAACTGATAATAGTTTCGGAAAAGTTGGATGATTTATTCAAGAGAAAGAGCGTCACAAACTGATCAAGTCAATAACATGTTCATCCACCTCTGGCTCTTAGGAGTTATTCGGTTTGGCATTGATTGATAGAGTTTTTGGATGACCACCTGTTGGAGATCGTGTCACAGTCTGTCCAACTGGCGCTTTAGATCGTCAGAATCCCGAGATCGTTGGAGGGCCCTCACCGTAATGCTCCAAACATTCCCAATTGGGAAGAGATCCGGCGACCTAGTTGACCAAGACACGAAGACAAGTAGTAGAAACTCTCGCTGTGTCTGACTGGCATTATCTTGCTGAAGTGTAAGCCCAGGATGGCCTGCTACGAAGGGCAAAAAAGCGGGAGGGGCATGTCGTCGCCGTACCGCTGTACCGTAAGGGTGCCACAGATGATAACGAAAGGTGTCCTGCTTGTCGAGCCATATGGCGACGGACAGTCAGGTTGGTATCCCATCGCTGTCTGAGGCGTCTCCAGGCACGCCTTCGCAGGGTCATCGGCGCTTAATTACAAGCGAGGCTCATTACCGATGAGCCGGCTGCTGGTGGCCGAGCGGTTCTAGGCGCTTAAGTCTGGAACCGCGCGACCGCCACGGTTCGAATCCTGCTTCGGGCATGGATGTGTGTGATGTCCTTAGGTTAGTTAGGTTTAAGTAGTTCTAAATTCTAGGGGACTGATGACCTGACGTGTCAAGTCCCATAGTGCTCAGAGCCATTTGAACCATTACCGATGACAATTCCACTCCAGTCAGTGAGATTCCAGGGTGAAGGCCAGTATAACTCCCCTGACAATTATCTTCTTGGCGCCTGGTTCTTACGATTCAGAACCAACCAATAAACGCCGTGAATAATTAGCCAGTGACCTTCCATACCCGAAGCAATTTGCTATCTACTTTCCTTGCCTCCTTCGACATGCGAGATGTGAACAGCCTGGATGCTAGCCACCGACTCACTCAGCCACAAAGATCCTTAGCGGTTCTACAGCCAAATCAATCCTTTCTATTCCCGCCTATCGTGTTCTTAGCGGAGGGACTTCGTTCAGTGTGTTACATAAGTGCAAATCTATGTCTGTGTGTCCTATCCATGGACCAGTTCTACAAATAATATTTCAATACGTTAGCGTTTTAACAGAACATAGCTTTTAAAATTGTACCCATGTATTAATTCTTGTGAAATAACTTTACGGAAATATGAAGAAACATTTACATAGAGGTTAAACCAAAGAGCATAGTGACACAGATATCACATTAATCATAAGGAGGCACAGAACGTACATGAAATAGCTATAATCGACATCGTACATAAGTGTTACAAGTTCCTGGTAAAAATTTAAGGAGATTTCTTTGTAATAGCGTTGATTATGTTAATATATACTCAGAACTTGTCATATCCAAAATTCGATTAGTTTTTTATTTGTTATTAAGGTTTCTAATGTGATTTTGTGTACTGTCTCGTTCCATGACCATGAAGATGGGATGAACAGTTTGGTCCCGTGGGATTACACGTGTAAATAAAATGAAAATAGAGGCGCAGTGTTACAAAGTATACTGTAGGTGCTTCGCGTCATGCTACATCGAAAAAGCAAATTCACATCTGGGTTTTATTACAGCTTCTGAGATTTCCTTATTAATTTAATAGAAGTATGTCTGTAATATTCGATGTTATGTAGATATAAGAGCGTACTCTGTCAGAAATGAGTTTGTTAGAGGTTATGAAAACGCCAAGGAACATGTACCATCGAACTGCAAAATTAGTTTTCACGGCGCAACCTGATTCAATTGCAATTCATTATTTATTTACTAATCAGAAAAAGTTCTAAATATTTAAATACACAAATCATTTAGGAATCTTGTTTGTGATGACGTAACATCAGGGTCAAAGATATCCGAACGAACCGAGTTGAATTACGCCTGATTTGTACGTAATCCACACAACATAGAAGTCTTTCATGTCCTCTGCCCACTTTTCGATACAGTCGTTTGATTACACAGAATTGTTACTGTAAGAGTAAATGCTCTGTATGGCTTTCAGGCCGAATGCAGATTGATACACTACTGGCCATTAAAATTGCTACACCACGAAGATGACGTGCTACAGAAGCGAAGTTTAACCGACAGGAAAAAGATGCTGTGATATGCAAATGATTAGCTTTTCAGAGCATTCACTTAAGGTTGGAGCCGGTGGCGACACCTAGAACGTGCTGACATGAGGCAAGTTTCCAACCGATTTCTCATACACAAGCAGCAGTTAACCGGCGTTGCCTGGTGAAACGTTGTTGTGATGCCTCGTGTAAGGAGGAGAAATGTGTACCATCACGTTTCCGATTTTGATAAAGGTCAGATTGAAGCCTATCCCGATTGCAGTTTATCTTTTCGCGACATTGCTGCTCGCGCTGGTCGAGATCCAATGACTGTCAGCTGAATATGGAATCGGTGGGTTCAGGAGGGTAATACGGTACGCCGTGCTGGATCCCAACGGTCTCGTATCACTAGCAGTCGAGATGACAGGTATCTTATCCGCATGGCTGTAACGGATCGTGCAGCCACGTCTCGATCCCTGAGTCAACAGATGGGGACGTTTGCAAGACAACAACCATCTGCACGAACAGTTCGACGACGTTTGCAGCAGCATGGACTATCAGCTCGGAGACCATGGCTGCGGTTACCCTTGACGCTGCATCACACAAAAACAGGTACTCATCGGCATTTAACTTCTTCTTCCTTCTCGTAGTCAAAACAAATGGCATGCTTGGAACAAGAGTACCATAAGACTGTTTAGACAGCAATCCTGTAGTCTCAGCAATACTCCAAGTCTTCCATGCCAAAATGTTAGCATCTGGAAAATCTTCAAGGCCACCATAATCTGCTTGATTGCCCCAAACAACAGCCAAAGTCAGTCATGTCGAACCACCAAAGACAGCCTGTACATCACAGGTAAAGTTCAGATGGAGTCCACGAAAAACGTGCCACACTTGTGTTAACGTGCCACAGCAATGCCTCTGCGGGGTGGTTACCGTCGTCGCTGGCGGCGCAGTGTACCTGTGTATCGCAGTTTGTAGGCGATTGATATTGACTTGGCTGGGCAGTTTGATAAACAGCAATTGATTGGAGGTCCAAATGTTTTTCGTGGACTCCATCTGAACTTTACCTGTGATGTACAGGCTATCTTTGGCTGTGCGATGGTGTACTCAACGACGAACCTGGGTGAACGAATGGCAGAACGTCATTTTTTCGGATGAATCCAGGTTCTGTTTACAGCATCGTGATGGTCGCATCCGTGTTTGGCGACATCGCGGTGAACACACATTGGAAGCGTGTATTCGGCATCTTCATACTGGCATATCACCCGGCGTGATGGTATGGGGTACCATTGGTTACACCTCTCGGGCACCTCTTGTTCGCATTGACGGCACTTTGAACAGTGGACGTTACACTTCAGATGTGTTATAACTCGTAGCTCTACCCTTCATTCGATCCCTGCAAAACCCTAAACTTCAGCAGGATAATGCACGACCGCATGTTGCAGGTCCTGAACGGGCCTTCTGGATACAGAAAATGTTCGAATGCTGCCTTGGCCAGCACATTCTCCAGATCCCTCACCAATTGAAAACGTCTGGTCAATGATGGCCGAGCAACTGGCTCGTCACAATACGCCAGTCACTAATCTTGATGAACTGTGGTATCGTGCTGAAGCTGCAGGGGCAGCTGTACCTGTACACGCCATCCAAGCTCTGTTTGACTGAATGCCCAGTCGTATCAAGGGCGTTATTACGGCCAGAGTCGGTTATCCTGGGGACTGATTTCTCAGGATCTATGCACCCAAATTGCGTGAAAATGTAATCACATGTCAGTTCTAGTATAATAAATTTGTCCAATGAATACCCGTTTATCATCTACATTTCTTCTTTGTGTAGCAATTTTAATGGCCAGTAGTGTACCATAATGATGTAAGTAACAGTAATTCAAATTATAGAGATGACACAGGCTTTAGCACTTGTAAACTCAAATTTATTACAATATATTACATTCAAAAACAAGTTTCAACCTGAAATAACATGACGAAAATTTTTGCAACTTATATATGGTTTCATACAAAAGTAAAAAAAAAAAAATATTGTCCACTTGTTTGAACCTGGGTAAAATGGCCCTTTGTAGAAACTTCCACTGTGATACCAGCACTACATACTAAACATAGCGTTCACATCTCATGCTCAAAGTGATGCCCATTGGCTTGCATATAGAGGGTCACTCTGCGGATGAAGGATGCCCTACATCGTGCTACTGTTTCCTCTTTGATGGCTGTACAAGCATCAATAATGCGTTGCTTCATGTCCTCTGGTGTTGTTGGTTCATGTTGGTAAACAGCATCCTTCACTGCTCCCCAAAGAAAATAATCCAGCGGTGTAAGGTCCGGAGATCGGGCAGGCCATCTAACAGGGCCACCTTGTCCAATCCACCTACCAGGGAACTTACGGTTCAGAAGTCGGCGTGCTCGTAAGGCGTTATGTGCATGGCATCCATCATGCTGACACCACATGACCATTCTCCGGTTCAGAGGTACGGTGTCCAAGAGAACAGGAAGATTGTATCGTATAAATCTGGAGTATTGTCTGCCATTTTGGATGCCATTTATAAAGAAAGGTCCGATAATGGTATCTCCAATAATCCCACACCAAACATTAAATTTCCACGGACGTTGATGCTCTATCTGATGGAGCCATTTTGGATTGTCTGCGGATCAATAATGCATATTCCTCATATTGACAATTCCTTTGTTGGAGAATGATGCCTCGTCGGTAAAGAGAACATCTGCAAAAAAATTTGGATTAGTCAGAAGTTTTTGCTGAGCCCACCGACAAAATGTTACCCTATTGCGGAAGTCATTTCCATGAAGATCCTGGTGTAAATGAACATGGTAAGGATGAAATTTATGACGTTTAAGAATACGCTGTGCACTTGATTTCGACACACCAACTTCACGTTCAATTTGACGTGTGCTGATATGAGGATTCACAGCTATGGTAGCGAGCACAACAACTTCAGCACGTTCTAGGACGATGTCGAGGTCTTGGATTTAAGCTTCCCGTTTCACGTAGATGAGATGCGAGACGACCAAACATCCGGCGCGAAGGCGATGGCTTGTCAGGGAATCGTCTTCTGTACAGTCGTTTTGCCTGAACAGCATTTCGTCCATCTACAACAGGGTACTGTACAGGTATGTAGAGTAGGGTAGAAAACAGACATATTAACTTACTAATCATAATGTTCGCTAACAGTACTATCAACAAACAAGCAATCTCATAACGTATTTCCCGTCAACGTACATTCTCCATAGATCAGCAGCATCTCTACCATATCTTCATGTGTGTACATTATACTGTACAGTATAAGTTCCACAACACAACGTTTGCTCACAATGTGTACTACCTCCGTGCCGTCACTAGATTACTCTGATGCACGACTACACTGGAAAGCGGTGTACTGCACGCCAAAGCAACAACAAATGGGATGCTCGGAGGGTGGTGGAGTACAGGAGTTTGCATGGGTCGCAAATCATAAACAAGGCGAAGTGGTAACTGTGGCAGTAGTGGGAACTACGTTGGACACTTGACTAGGTAGAGCCAGGCCCTGCGCGACAGGCACAATGGGTCATATAACGCATTAGATAAACCTTATTTTGGGTGTGCAAGATAAATAAGACAACCTGACGGGTGTACACCGATTGGTACTGGTTGATATTGTGTACGTAGATACGTAAAACATGCAAGACGGAAACCACTATGTGCTTATGAGAGTTGATGACAGCAGACCGTATTATTCGTTTCGGACCTCTTGATAAGTATGGAGGTGTGATTACACATGTCAATCACATCGCGATTACGGGCAGCATGGGGTTCACGCCTGAGCCTCAGGACGTGCGCTAGCTGCGCATGTCGGGTGTTTCAAGCGTCAACTTCGCGTCTGAATATCTCGGGATGTAATCGGAATATTGCGATGCAATCAACGCCATTGTGTATGTGCTTTGTCATGCTATGGATTGCTGAAGAAAAAATATAGGAGGTCCCTTTAAAAAAACGTAAGTTTGTGTTAAAAAACACATATGCTTTCGTTTTAGAATGTTTCCAAATATGTACATTCATGGGTCCCAGCCCTACATTGATACCGGTGAAAGTCGTTTTCCAATAGCTGTTATTGTTCCAGAGATATTTTGGGTGGACAAGATAGCTGGGACACCCTATATATATATATATATATATATATATATATATATATACATATTAAACATTAACAATATACTGTCTCACATTAACTAAAACAGTATAGGTTTCTGTGGTCTTGGAATCCAGAAACTGCCTGAGTATTATCAGACTCTTTTAGTTAAAGTGAGACAGTATACTGTTAATGTTTGATTTATATATATATATATATATATATATATATATATATATATATATTCCAGGGATAAATTTGGTACAGTGAAAACGCCAAGGCTAAACATCGAGCACACTCTTTTCTGTACTTTTTATCGGAATTTTATGTCTTTTAAATACATAGGCAAGGGCTTTGCGACCTTTTTCTGATCCAGAATATTATGTGAAGAATATCAGTGTATGTAATCCACAAGAACAAGTTAACGTTAAAAATGTTGGTTTGTGTACATGTTCGAGGAGATTATGTTTGGTGTGTTGTAACATACCTTTATATAAGTATATTTATCAATCGGCATTTTTAATTTAAGGCTCTAAATTGAATGTTGCACGTTTGGTGGACGTGAGGATTATTGTTTAAGCGATAGACAACGGAGTGTGAAACAGAAAAAATTCTAACATTTGTGATATTTTGTTCTCTTTGGATGTAATAGAGGATTGTTGGCAGTGAACGCAGAGGTGTGTCCATCCGAGAGGTGAGTCCATGCAGTTGACATCTGTTGACAACAACTGAGATGCTTCGCAATCACAGAACGTGAAAAGCAGTCAAGAAACTGCAACAAGTGTTGCGTTTGTACGAGAACGCCCGTCTACTCTGTGGTGATTTTTTCAAAGGAAACTGTCCATGGGCTGGAACCAATCCCTACCGAACTTATTTTTCTGATCTAGTGCCCTCTAATGTTAACTTTCTCGCTCCTTATCAAATAGTCACCTAGACAATTTCTTTGTGGACGAAACTGCACTTTATACTTTGGCTGATGACATCTGTGTCTCTGAACAGTAAGTTTCTGTGGTCTTGGAATCCAGAAACTGCCTGTGCATTATTAGATTGTTTTAGTTAATGTGATACAGTATATTGTTGATGTTTAATTTCTTCCTTATGTTTATCTGTTTTATTCAATAGACCAACCAAGACTGCTAAGAAATTGTACTGATGATCCTCATGGCAAAAGGCAAATGTATGTCGGTATAAACTTGCCATCAAACTTAAAATGGTAAAGTTAAGGTTTCCTTAATGGTTTACAATGTAGAAGCTTATAGCTCGGTAAGAGAAGAAGTAAAAACCAGACAAAATAAATAGTCTTCCAGCGAGATTAGAGTCCTCTTCTTCACTAAACAGCCTCGCTGCCAGTCAGCTAGCGAGCCAATACCACTAACAACATTCTCGCACCGCCATATTGATTGCTAGCAGACATTATTTGTAATGTTAAATATGAGATTAGATGTAGATTCTACGCGGAACGGCCATTCGGGAATGAAATAATAAGTTTGTGTTACACTTTAAATAAGAATCATTCAAATTATGAAGTCACAAGTGAATTTAGTAGGACAATTCTGAACCACTCCAAGAACTAAGTCGATGGAAGTTGCCAAACACCAATGTTGACAATGCTCCATTAGACTAGCTCCATTAGACTAGCTCAGCTGTCGTGCTGGGCAGGCTACCACTTGGCAGGCTCGTGCCACAAAGGCGCGGTGAGGTCGGCTGATATCACGTTAACTGGAAGGCGAAATCCCTAGACTAAAGCCTAATGAGTTTTATTCGCATTACTGTAACTCTGATTTGCATCTAAGTCGTAGTTACGAATAATATCCAGATGCATTGATTGCAACTCGAACATCACAAACAAAAAGCAGAGGGAATTATTTGGACGGCCCTATTCTTCAGCAGCTGTTGCCATTTTTTCCGTCAAACTGAGAAACTCATTTGCAAGAAGTGTATCACTTCTTTTTATTTTCAAGCATCACCCGTACTTATACTGTGAACATTATGAGAATATGACACTTTTTAAGCTCTTGATACCTGTAAACATAAAATCAATTTTTTCTTAAGAATATTTTCTCTGGCACTATCCAAAAAGCTATGAGTAACATAAATATTAAATCAAGAAATGTAAGTGGGTTCAAAAACTCACAAAGAAATGAACCTGGCTAATGTGTGCAGCGCAAATTCCACCCCTGCCTATGCTGACTCGAATGACGAAACAGCTGTCATCAACACATGTTAAACCGAACAGAAAATGATGACAATATTGTCTGTATTGTTTGAAATATGTCTTCATTAAACCAAACTGTCATTCAGTCTGCAATATAACTGCTGATATTGCTGTGTCAGGGAAATCGAAATGCTTGTGATGAATGGCAGTGACAACCTGCAAAACACTACCCAAGGAGGGAGACGAAAATTTCAGTAAGAGATCCATCAACATGAGAGTGGGTTGATTTACAAAGTAAAATCGGGCATCGAATCATTCTCTAAACTACAAGCCTACAAACGACATCTATCAAAAATCAAAATAAAAGACTTTTCGAAAGAACTGGCAAAACAAAGCTGGGATGAACTGTATAAAGAATCCAATGTGAATATGAAATTCTCTAAATTCTCCACATTATTTAAATTGAACTTTGAAAAGACATTTCCAAATGTATGCATATCTGTACCAACATCTCAAAAAAACCAATGGATAACAGCAGGTATTAAGAAGTCCTCCCAAACACTTCAGTACCTCAGTTCCATGAAAAAGATTCGCAATGATCCAGAATTCTTACATTTCTATAACAGATACAAAAAGATTTATAGAAAGGTGCTGATTGCTGCAAAAAAGTCATTTAATGACAAAGTAATATATAATTCAGAGAATGAAAGCAAAGCAGTTTTGGGTGTTATAAAAAAGGAAACAGGTTGAGGCACACAAACGCAGAATAACATACTACTAAAGGTGGGGGACGAGATAATAAATGATCTACAACACTTAGCAAACTATGTGAGCCGGCCCTTGTGGCCGAGCCGTTCTAGGCGCTTCAGTCTCGAACCGCGCGACCGCTATGGTCGCAGGTTCGAATCCTGCCTTGGGCATGGATGTGTGTGATGTTCTTAGGTTAGTTAGGTTTAAGTAGTTCTAAGTTCTAGGGGACTGATGACCTCAGATGTTAAGTCCTATAGTTCTCAGAGCCATTTGAACCATTTGAACCAAACTATGTAAACGAGCATTTTTCAAGTATTGCAGAGACGTTACAGCAAAAATTCCCAAAAACAATATAACACCTGTAAATAATGTTGTACTAAATACAATGATATTACTTCCAACCTCAGAGAATGAATTCAATAAAATTGTTCAAAAACTAAAAAATAAAAAGTCGGCAGGCTTAGATGAAGTACCAGTGTGTGCACTGAAACAATGCATAGCGATTATACAAGGTTCCTTAACAAGTATAATAAATGAATCCTTCACATCAGGGACATTTCCAGAGCAGTTAAAACGGGCAAGAGTTGTGCCTTTGCTTAAGAAAGGTAATACAGAAGACAGAAAATTACCAGCCCATTTACCTGCTGTCACCATTCTCAAAAATAATAGAAGCAGTTATGAAAGACAGATTGATGAATTACCTGAATAAATACTATATATTAAGTGAAGCACAGTTTGGTTTACGAAGTGGCAAAAATATGGAGTCAGCCATAGTATAATTCACAAAAGTTGTACTTAATCCTCTTGACAACGATGAGTGTGTCGCAGGCATATTTTTGGATCTTTCTAAGGCCTTTGATACAGTCGACCACAAGATTCTATTAAATAAATTAGAAGCATTAGGAATTAGAGGAGTAGCTAATGACTGGCTTCAATCATACCTAACAGATAGGGTACAGAGAGTAGAGACAACACATACTTCAAATAGATCTAAACATTTAGTAAAACACTTATCAGAACCAAAAGACAATAATATAAGTGTTCCGCAAAGTAGCATATTAGGACCAATACTGTTCCTGATATACATCAATGACTTTCCCAGTAGTGTTACTCAAGGTGTAAAAATTCTCTTCGCTGATGACAGCAATATTATAGTCACTGAGAAAACAAGAGAACTCCTTGCAGAGAAAGCAAATGAAACTCTCAAGGAAGTTTACGACTGGTCAGTTAGCAACAAAGTGACATTGAACATAAAGAAAACTAAATACCATGAATTTCAGTTTGAAGAGGGAAAATGACAATGTTAAATTAACACTCGGATGCCCAGACTTTGACTGCCCCCTCGAACGACCAGAGGGGTCATTTTGACCCCTACAATTTAAAAAAAGTTTTCTGAACTATAATTTCGAAATTTTAAGCATTTATTATATTTTAATGTTTACTAGATTTATTGCCCTTTCAGATACAGAGTGGTGAATGAATAGGACAGACACAAATTATATTATTTATTGACATATAAACAAATTTCACTGAATGTGGTAACACCCAGACAGGTGTAGGCATGTGACAGGATTTATTTTGTTCTAAATTCATAAAAAAATTGAACTTTTCATGTGTACAGAAATTTCAGCTGCTTCATTGTTTTACACAATTGACACATTTATATTCAGTTGACTTTGTACATTTTCCACAAACCATCTTCATACAAACACTACACTTGAAAATAGTTTTATTACGTTTGCAGGATTTGAGAACTTGACATTTACGGCGCATCTGTGGCATTTCGTCTTCATCTTCATTTTTATTCTTTTCATACTTGTCTGTGGTCATACGAGGAAAACGACTCTTCATATACTCAGAGTGTAGTTCATCTGCAAACTGCTGAATAAAATGTCTTCTTTTGATCTTCTTCCCAGTAACAGCCCCAAATACTACATATGCATTTATTCCTGCTAGGTAAAGGATATTGTAGAAGGAGTGGACTAGTCATCTTCTTGAGGAAGCCTTGACTGAATACTACCTCGCCGCTTTGTTTACTATGTCGACTCCAAATTTTGTTTTGTTGCAATAACATGCAGTTTGTGGAGTGTTTTCTCTTTTGTATTTATGGTAACACTGAGATAAAGGGAAGACATTATTAGCACATTTTTTGCTTTCATTCCTTGATAGACTATTAATCAAATACCATCGTGTTTCAAAACTTTTGTGGAATACAGAGGACTCTTCAACGACTTCAGAGTATGTGGCATTTCTCGTCTTGCCATATTTACTGTTCATCCAACGGAGGTTGATTTTTCTTTCAAATTGGCTAGTTTGTGTGAAGTGAAGTAATTGTCTTTAGTGACATTTCAGCCTTTGGCTAGAAATGGTTCCATAAGACGCATCACTACATAATCTGAAACCCTTTCGTCTTGGGATCCTGTAGTATCCTTACCAAGATAAGGGAAGCCATTGAGTATATACTTGCTTTCAACATCCACAGCTAACCAGTATTTTTGCTTTGAAACCATGAACTATGCGAACCAGCACCTAGTTTTACTTGGGAAGAGCTCCTCGTCTTTTGTTATGTCACTTTCAGTTTTGTAACACATTGTACAGTTTTCTTGCATTTGTTCCAGACAGCAGAAATCAATGGAAACTTAACATCCTGTAATCGTACAGAACGTGTAGATGTCTTGTCGAACCTCAGGAATCTCATAATCTCACAGAATCTATTTCTACTCATGGCTTCCAAACAAAGTGGTAGGCCCCGGGAATCTGACCATAAGCTGTGAAGGTCTGTACTTTGGTAACCACTCACACCACGATCATAAATAATTGCAATAAATGTTTCTAGTTCTTTCGTGGTCATTGACCAGCTTTAATTTCCTAGTACTCTGTGTGTTTCTGTTACAATACATTTCAAGATATGTTTAATTATACAATTGTCTATGAACAAGTGCCAAGCACTTTACACAAGTTGATCACTTACATTTCTTTTTGCATGTGGTGTTGGTCCAAGAGATTCTCTCAAATATTGTGATTAGGAAGACGCCCACCCTATAATTAGGCACTGCTTCTATCCAGACTGTTCCATCCGGAGCAACTTCTTTATGTCTTTCATCAGACGATGAAGAAGCAGGCACTTGTTTTACTCTCTGAGGAACAGGATTATCTCATCTTCTGTTGCATGATTCTTCTCGATCTATAGAACACAAGTAATGGAACAAATGTAAGAAAGCCACCATAAAATCTAAATTAAGTACAATAACATTATATGTAGATATAAATATGATAATTATACATTAGCAGCAATAATAATAATGTACTTACTAGACTGTAAACTTACATTATCTGTATCTGAAGAAGCAGAATCATTAGCAATAGATGATTCATCTTTTCTCAATGTCATTGGTAAAAACTCTTCCTCTGAATCGTCAGAAAAAAGTCACATCCATCTGAATCACACTCCATAACTCTTTCTTAACTCTGCAAGAATCTCTTCATCTCATAAATACTCTTTCTGATTCATTTCAATCATCAGCTCACAATCACCTTTGAAAGACTAATCCTTACAAGGGAATGACGAACAATGGTGACCCTAGTCCATTGTTGTCATTTCATATGGCAACAATATGAATGAAAGTAAATTATTGCACTACACAGTAAAGTAGCTGAGTCTTGAGAATGCATGAGATAAACGTATGGCATAATTATAAACAAAATTATAGCTTATTTCTAAAGGGGTCAATATGACCCCTCTGGGTGTTAAAGGTACAACTGGAAAAAAGTTATAATAAATTTGGCAAAATGCACTGTTTTTTAATATAACAAAAGTACATGCCGAATAAATCAATGTCACGAAAGTAAATGTCACTTGAATCATTCTTCAAAACATAAATAGCACTTAAGAAACGAAAAGGGTCATTTTGACCCCTCATTTCTTGGGAGGGTTAAAAGTAGATGGCATCTCTGTTGACCATGTAACAAATGCAAAATTTCTAGGAATAAATGTTGAGTCTCAGTTGAATTGGTGTGAACACATAAAGGTAGTTGCAAACAGAATGTCATCAGCATGTTATGCCCTTAGAATCCTATCATCAGTATGTAATATGCAGTGTCTTTTAGTTATGTACTATTCATATGTACACTCAATTGTTAGCTATGGCATTCTTTTTTGGGGAACAAATGCACAAAATCTGAATACAGTTTTCAAACTCCCGAAAAGATCCGTAAGAATAATAACCAAAAATAGTAGTCGAGTTCATTCTAAAGATCTGTTCAGAACACTGGGATGTTAACAGCTTCATATGAATGCATTTACCAGTCACCTGTACACTTCAAAAATAACATTGTTATTTACTGCACAAACAGCTCTGTCCATGTCCATGGAAGAAGAACTACACTCAACCTATATTTACCAAGAAAATATAAACATAAAACTCAAAACAGCATTTTCTACCAAGGAATAAAACTGTACAATAAATTACCAAAAGAGATTAAGGAAATTGCAAAAATACACTTATTTTAAAAGGCAGCTAAAAGGTAAATGTTATGCAATACATTTTATACATTGAAGTATGACTTAGATAAAACAGATTATGGGTTTGGTATAAAACGTTATACAAATAAATAATTATAATGATTATAAAACATCCAACAATCTACATAACACCTTCACACTATGATTTTTCCTTCTTTTTTCCTTTTCTAGAGAAACTTACCCCCAAGGTAAGCATAGCGCAATACTAACACCTCTTCCTCTTTCTGAGCTCAACATCTGACTCATTATGGAGGGATGCTGACTCCGCTTTTAAGGATAGCAAATTGGAAGTTGTGGTACAGAAAATGGCGCAGAGATCACCAGTGTGTGTGTGTTTGTGTGTCTAGTGAGTGAAGTGTTATGAATCGATGTGTGTATAGTGTGTGCAGTGACTGATAGTGAGAGATGAGTGAACAGTGTGGCATTACATTATTTAATAAGTTATTTGTAAAAGAAGTGTTGTACACATGGAGTAAATCTAATGATTGTATTTAACTAGTAGACTGTAAATGTATGTGTATACGAATTAGCTTATTTTAAATTGGTCTAAACTTGTAAATACTCTGGCATTTCCTATATCTTTGTAAAAAGAGATCTACAGATGAATAAAACTACTACTACTACTACTACTACTACTAATAATAATAATAATAATAGCAATGATATAAATATGGCTTTTGGAACAGACAAATGTAAGAAAAATAGCATAGTCAAGGGAAAACACACTAAACAAGAAGATTACATATTGGATAACCACAGCGACTGCATAGAAGCGATGGAAAAAACAGATGCCTATAAATATCTAGAATACAGACAAAAAATAGGAATAGATAATACAAATATGAAAGAAGAACTAAAAGAAAAATATAGACAAAGACTAACAAAAATACTGAAAACAGAATTGGCAGCAAGGAACAAGACAAAAGCTATAAATACTTATGCTATACCAATATTGACCTACTCATTTGGAGTAGTGAAATGGAGTAACACAGACCTAGAAGCACTCAATACACTTACACGATCACAATGCCACAAATATAGAATACATCACATACATTCAGCAACAGAAAGATTCACATTAAGCAGAAAGGAAGGAGGAAGGGGATTTATTGACATAAAAAACCTACATTATGAACAGGTAGACAATTTAAGAAAATTCTTTCCAGAACGAGCAGAAACTAGCAAAATACACAAAGCAGTCACTCATATAAATACATCGGCTACACCACTGCAATTTCATAACCACTTCTACAACCCTTTAGATCACATAACGTCAACACATACGAAGAAAGTAAATTGCAAAAAGAAAACACTACATGGCAAGCACCCGTATCATCTAACACAGCCACACATCGATCAAGACGCATCCATCACATGGCTAAGAAAAGGCAATATATACAGTGAGATGGAAGGATTCATGATTGCAATACAGGATCAAACAATAAACACCAGATACTACAGCAAGCATATTATTAAAGATCCCAATACCACAACAGATAAATGCAGACTTTGCAACCAACAAATAGAAACAGTAGATCACATCACAAGCGGATGTACAATACTAGCAAATACAGAATACCCCAGAAGACATGACAATGTAGCAAAAATAATACATGAACAGCTTGCCTTACAACATAAACTTATAAAACAATACGTTCCCACATACAAGTATGCACCACAAAATGTACTGGAGAATGATGAATACAAATTATACTGGAACAGAACCATTATAACAGATAAAACAACACCACATAACAAACCTGACATCATACTCACCAATAAAAAGAAGAAATTAACACAACTAATTGAAATATCCATACCCAATACAACAAATATACAAAAGAAAACAGGAGAAAAAATTGAAAAATACATCCAACTGGCTGAGGAAGTCAAGGACATGTGGCATCAGGTTAAAGTTGACATTATACCAATTATACTATGAACTACAGGAGTCATACCACACAATATCTGTAAGTAGGCTGTTTAGGTTTTTTTATTGGTAACGCCACCTCTGTATGAAAATCACTGGCTGTGCTGTGTGCAGTCTGTGGCTGCTTTGCATTGTTGTAATACTCGCCATTGTAGTGTTAGGCAGCTGGCTGTGAACAGCGCGTAGCGTTGGGCAGTTGGAGGTGAGCCGCCAGCAGTGGTGGATGTGGGGATAGAGATGGCGGAGTTTTGAAATTTGTCATGAACTGCTATATTTATATATGATGATATCAAGGTAAATACATTGTTTGTTCTCTATTAATATCTTTCATTTGCTAACTATCCCTATCAGTAGTTAGTGCCTTCCATAGTTTGAATCTTTTATTTAGCTGGCAGTAGTGGCGCTCGCTGTATTGCAGTAGCTTGAGCAGCGAAGATTTTTGTGAGGTAAGTGATTTGTGAAAGGTATAGTTTAATGTTAGTCAGGGCCATTCTTTTGTAGGGAATTTTGAAAGTCAGATTGCATTGCGCTAACAAAATATTGTGTGTCACTTTAAGCACAGTCATGTATAATTGTTCAAAGGGGACGTTTCATATCCACCAGTACATCAATGCAATACAGCTACATCCAAACTTATATATACAACTACAGAAATCCGTAATTATTGATACATGTTCAATTACCCGAAAGTTCCTAAATGCAATATAACATAAACCGTACAGTTAAAAGGAAGTCTTGCTTGATCAAGGTCCGCGTCATTTTCCATTTTTGACCAGACATAACGTCTGAGAAAAGAAAGAAATAATAATAATAATAAGTTTCTATGCAGTGCTTCGCAATTGGCGATGTTTGCTCTACAGTTAATTCCTGATTGTTTCATACTAGCGATGCCTCAAGGCTATCAGAAACTTCACATGAGAATCATCAAAGTGTAATTGTTAAAACTGATTACTACGTTTCTACATGTGGCCGAATACCGCTCAGTCAGTGATGCCAATTTTAATTTCATTTTATCTGTTGATGACATGCTGAATGAGTTCCTAACTGCACTAAAAGAAGTGTTGCCTGCCTTTCGAAAGTCGTCAATGAGAGTGGTTGTGTCGGGGACACTCAGAACTGACTGCAGTCATGTGCATAACTCTTCATTCTTGTACGGGATTATCTCGTCTTAGCAGCTTGTTGCTCACTACCGTAATCTGTTGTTTACTACACTCGTTGTGTTAATTCCATTGATAATTTCCATAACAAATGTCATCATCTGGTATACAAATGAAATGATGGTCACTGTACCTGTTCAGTATGTTACAACTTGCTAAATAACCAGTTCGCTGCCACTAATCTTTCACCGTCCAGAATTGTTATGAAATTGGGCATGTCCTGCATGGAAGTTCTGAAGAGGATAATACACCTTTGTACTCATTACCATCTGCATCTCACTTTCGATGCACGGCACCTACTTCATACGTTAGCGCCTCTTTATAAAAACTCAAAACAACTGCAGAAAGCCGAGATACTGCTACTCTTCAATGTTTTGCCATCCTAGTCAAATGTCTAATGTATTCTAACTATTGCAAGGTGTCATTCTAAAACTTTTACATATAAACTTTCACTTCTGAAAGAAGAGTGTCGGCACGTTTGAGGTGTTGTTTTACAGAAGAATAATGAACATTAAACTTCTGAGAAAATGAAAATTAACGAGCTTCGCTGGAGAAACGGTAACGAAAGGAAGAGTGCAGAATATTAATTAAAACAGAAACGATGGGGAAAGAAATTAATGGAAAGTATTAATTAAAAAAGGGTGACAGAGCACGTTTCAAGACATCAGGTACAAAGTTCTTGGTACTAGGGAGAGTCGTAGACTGCAAAAGCTGTAGGGGAAGACATATGTTGGAATACATACATCATAAAAGTGAAACCTTTTAGTACAGGTGGAGAGACTGACACGGGAAAAGAAGTCGTGACGAGCTGCATCAATTATTCACGAGACTGGAGGGGAAAAAAGTTCATTAGAGAATTGTCTATAAGTTTTTGCTGTTGTTGCAGTTGTGGTCTTCATTGGAAAGATTGTTTTGACGCAGTCTCTATGCTCATCCATCATGTGCTTATCTCTACATAACTACTGCAACCGGCATCCATTTGGACCTGCTTACCACATTCAAACCTAGTCTTCCTTAACTGTTCTTACCCCCTTCCATCCACACACACGCCACCCTCCATTACCTAACCGACAACTTCTTGATGCCTCAGGACGTATTCTATCAAATTATCCCTAATTTTAGACAAGTTATGAAATAAATTTCTGTTTAGTTAGTACCTTAGACTGGAATAGAAGGGAGAACCGATAGAGGTACTCAGGGTACCCTCCACCACACACCGTCAGCTGGCTTGCGGAGTATGGATGTAGATGTATACGATCTACCGCCCTAATCTCTATCATTCTTCTGAAGTATCACATTTAAAAAGCTTCTACTTGCTTCTTGTATCAACTGTTTATAGGCCACTTTTCAATTCTGTTCAAGGATGCGCTGCAAACAAATAAATTTCGGTAAGACTTTCAAAGACATAAATGTATGCTTTAGTAAATTGATTTTTCTTTTATCAGAAATGCTCTACTTCCTATTGTACCCTGCTTGTTCTATCCTCTCTACTTCGTCTATCTTCAGTTATTTTGCTGCCTAAATATCAAAACT